>NC_072032.1:8062420-8184920 GCF_027791375.1 Indicator indicator | reverse complement strand
TTCCTCTTGGTGTTATCAGTGTGGTATTTTTCTGCATCACTGAATTGATTTACATTTTAAGTAGCTGTTCTAGATTAGACTACATTCATTCAGGCTGGAGTAATTAAATCAATGAGACCTGGGCACAATACAGCCTCACTGGTGTGACAGGGCCCACACTCTAAAGAAATGACACTGTGCCAGCTAATAGGAATTAAAAGCAGTAGAATAACAACAATGTAGTCTCTGCAGGCAGTGCATTACTTAAACAAAGAGCACTAATGACATTCACTTCATGCATCTGGGGAGCAGAGGGAGTTAGACTTTATTTTTAGCCTTTCCAGAGACATATTTATTTTTAAAGTAAACCTGCAGTGCTTAAAGTTTTGTAGGTGTTTCCCCCCCCCCCCACATGTAGGAAGGCTACTCAGAGAAATAAGAAGTGCAGAGGAGGGGCTTTGGGATTTGGATTTGAATTTGAATTTCTCCAAAGCCTGAAAGTGTTGGAGGTGGAACCAGTTCCAAAGCTGACACCCTTGGAAGAGCCCTACAGGTGGTGTTAACCTAGCTTGGCAGCCCAGTGGTTTCCCACTCTTCTGTGCAAGTAGAGCTTTAGTCATTGGCATTGCTCAGATTCAAAGCTCACTGGTGGGAAAGAGAATTCCAGTGGATATTGATTCAGGATTTGTATACTGGACAGCAGCATCCATGGCTGATCATCCAAGGACATGCCCAGGATGTGTTGCCTGCAGCTACAATCTTTCCCCCTCCCATCTGGTTCCTGCCTCTGAGTGGAGATTTCTTTTTCAGCTGCTCTGGGGTCTCCCACGGCTTGCAGAAACCTTTGCCCATAGCCCTGCAGTCCTTTGCTGGGCAAACCACCACTGCTGATGGGGAGAAAAAGCAGCTGTGTCCAGGAGCAGTGCTGACAGGAGCTTTGGATTTGCTGCAGGGGAGGTGGGCTGTGGAGGGGAGAGCTGATATGGGGAGTGGAAGTACCTGCATATCCCACTTACTTATCTGCTTTCCACTTCCATTGTTCCTTTAAGCTCCCACAGATATGGGTGTTGTCATGCTGCCTAGGATCAGATTATGAACAGGGAAATGGAGTGGTGCAGGAACATGGATGCAGCCCCAGATACTGATTAATCAGGTGCATTGGGTAGGAACAGTGGCTAACTACCAGTGCCTGTCCAGGACAGCTTCAGGAGGCTCCTGTAATTGCAAATGACAGGCTCAGGCAGCATGGAAGTGCTCCGTTGGCATGTCTTGGGCTGTGTCTGTCAGAGCCAGCTTTCCAGGAGCTGCCCAAGGGTGGCTGGTGTCTCCCTCCCGACTGGGTGGAGGAGTGAGGCTGAGCAATAACCGAGGGAGTGCAGATTAACACAGCAAATTGCCAGCTAACTACTGCGGCGTGGCAGGGAGCTGTGCCTTGTCCACCTGCCCCTGGGGGGCATTTTCACTCCTCTTCTGTCAGCAGAGGTGCAATGGCTTCAAAATGCTTCCAAAGCAGAGCTGGTCAAGGGCAGAGGTGAGTCACTGCAAGGATGGAGGAAACTTCTGAGCAAAAAAAGGAGACAGAAAAGCACAAATCCTCCAGAGAAGTGGAACTGTCTCACAGTGGAACTGTCACTTTAGAGCCCAGTTTCAGCTAGTGTGTGTGTTTATACACATATATAAATGAAATATGTGTGCATCTGATTATTCTCCTCCAGACAGGTCAGGTGAGGGAGGGAGTTGTTACTCACTTGACCTTCAGGTCCTTGAGAGATGGGAAGAGCACAAGCAGCCAGTGGCTTCCCACAACTTGTAGCTGCAGAGAATCAAACCTACTCTAGCTGAGTTTTTAACTGGGGACTTTGGTTCTTGGCTGTAGAAACTATCCTTTTATGATTTTGAGGGGAAAAAGTAATGTTAAAAGGTATCAAATAAAGTCTCTTGAAACTTTTTGGGTTTATTTTACAGGGACATTATGCTGTCTCCAGGAAATCCACTCTTGCAGCTTGTAGGAACGAGCTGCTGGCAGGACCTTGAGCAGTACCAGGAGGATATGTGAGTCTGCAAAGGAAGAAATGTGATGACAGAAGTCCCACCTGAGTACCTGTGAGTCATTCCCTGATGGATTCACCACATCCTCACAACTCCTAGCACAGAGAAACCAATTAATTCACTGGTTTTGTTTTGTTCTTCTCTTTTTTGTTGCACAGTGTGATTTTGGTTGGATTTTAGGTTGCTTCCTGTCAATGGTGCTTCCTTGTCATGGGAGGATTGTGTGATGATCCTTAGTGCTTCAGAGCTCTGATTAGCAGGGAGCACCACTGCAGCCAGAAGTCAGCCAGGGACTTATCCAAGGGATTTTGAGCACCACAGTCAGGGCCAGGTTTGGAAATCAGAAATTTGTACCTCCCCAGGCAGCACTCTGCCCCTTGATCCCACAGCCCTTTTCCTGTGCTATAGGTAGCTCTTCCCACAGGCATTTTTCATCAAATTTTGGAGAGCATATTTTATGAGGAGAGGCTGAGGGAGCTGGGATTGTTTAGCCTGAGGAAGAGGAGGCTGAGAGGAGACTTTATTGCTTTCTACAGCAGCTGCTTGGGAGGTTGTAGTGAGGCAAGTGTTGATCTCTTCTCCCAAGTAACTAATGACAAGGTAAGAGATAATGGCTTCAAGCTGTACCAGATGAAGTTTAGGTTGGAGATTAGGAAAAAATTCTTTGCTGCAAGAGTGGTCAGGGATTGGAAGAGGCTGCCCAGGGAGGTGGTGGAGTCCCCATCCCTGGAGGTGTTCAAGAAACCTGTGGCCATGGCACTTAGGGACGTGGTTTAATGGCCAATGGTGGTGTTGGGTTGATGGTTGGACTGGATGATCTTAGAGGGCTTTTCCAGCTGAAACAGTTCTATGATTCTGTGACTCTGAATAGCTTAGAATTCTCCACTGTACACATTACACAGTCAGTTCATTACAGAGGGCAAACTCCACAGCACTTTGCTGGGGACTGCTCACCTCATCCTGCTCTGCCAGCAGCACTTCATCTGCTGTTTGCAGTGATGCTAAAAGGCTAACTTTGTCAGCACCTTTTAACAAGTGATGTGAAGAAGGCCAAACCACAGGGAATTCTCACCTGAGTGTGATTTGTGTTGATTTGCACAATGTTAATTTTGGTTTGCCACAGCCTTGACACTGCCATTACTGCCACTGCAATGTGACTTCATTCAGTGCAGTAAGGGGTACTGCCTGGGTACAGAAGGAAGAAATACAACACTGCTCAACCTCTAAAGCAATTGTAAAAACAGCTTTAACCCAGTCAATCAATAATTTGATAATGACTGTGAGCTAGCTGACCTCTGTTTATAATACAGGAGTGGCAGGGAACATGCCCCTAATAGCAATGAATTAAATCACCTGCTGTAGATTTTTACCTGCTGCATGGTGTGCCCTGAACACCAGCACTGCTTCCTTGCAGCACAGAGTAACAACAACGTGGTGATCAGTTGTGTCTGTCCCCAAGCATCCTCATCTTCCTGTGAATTAATTTCACTCTGGCAAATGGTAGCTGGCATGGCAGTCCAGAATCAGGTAGATTCCTACCTGCCAGCATCTTTGTGATCCTTTCACTCTGGGTGCTGTGTACCCAAGGGGAAGCCAATCACACCCTGGGCTGCATCAAGAGAAGCATAGCCAGCAGGTCAAGGGAGGTGATTCCTCCCCTCTACTCCACTCTGGTGAGACCCTACCTGCAGTGCTGCGTCCAGTTCTGGAGCCTCTATGACAGGAAAGATCTGGAGGTGCTGGAATGTGTCCAGAGAAGGGCCACCAGGATGAGCAGAGGGCTGGAACACCTCTCCTATGAGGACAGACTGAAAGAGTTGAGGCTATTCAGTCTGGAGAAGAAAAGGTTCTGAGAAGATCTTCTTCTGGCCTTCTGAAGGGGGTTACAAGAAAGCTGGTGAAGGACTTTTTAGGGAGTCAGGTAATGATAGGACTAGGGGGAATGGAAAAAAAAATAGAAATGGGTAGATTCACATTGGATGGTAGGAAGAAGTTTTTCACCATGAGGGAGGTGAGACACTGGAACAGATTGCCCAAGGAGGTGGTGGAAGCCTCATCCCTGGAGGTGTTTAAGGCCAGGCTGGATGTGGCTGTGAGCAACCTGCTGTAGTGTGAGGTGTCCCTGCCCATGGCAGGGGTGTTGGAACTGGATGATCCTTGAGGTCCCTCCCAACCCTAACAAGTCTATGATTCTATGATCCTAAATAGAACTTTAAACTGAAGCCTCCCTAGGAAAGAATGCAAAATCTATTATCCCTTCCTTTTCATGCCCTCAGGACTGTTTTAAATGTCCTGTGACTCCCCCCTGAACGTTTATTTGCAAGGCCCAAAGGCCAGATTTAAAAGGAGCATAAAATGTGTCAAACTTTGGAGAAACCAGCCTTGCAAACCTTCATTTCCCTTTTGTAACACTGCCTATAAATCCTGCATGATTTCCTTTTATGCAGACACCAGATCAATCAGAGGATGAAGAAAGGAATGGGGGGGGGGGGAAACCCCAAACAAAACCAACAACCAACCAAAAAAAAAAATTATGAAAGAAACTCAGCTCTTTTGCCCACAGACCCTATTTTCAAGGATGAAAAATTACAGCAGCTAGACTTTTCTGGAATCTACTCTGTCTCCTGTATTTGATGCCTTTTCTCTGCATAGTAATGTGTCTTGGGAAAAAAAAAAAAAGTAATAATAATAATAAAAAAAACCCCTACTGATATATGTTACAAGGAGTGTATCTCTTTCACTGAGACAGAACATTTTAATTTCCCGACACCTTTTAGTGATTGCTTCAATTTCCAAAGATTTTGATAAAATCATGTGGGTTTAGAGTATCAGGATTGAATACCCTGCTCTGGCAGCAATTTAATGAAATGCTGGAGTTTCACAGCATTTCATTTGACATAACCTAGCTCAGGGGTCTAATAAATGCAGTGTGATAAATGTTGGAGCTAGGATTGTAAAAATATACTTGTAATTGGGTTAATATGCCTTAAAATACTGCCCATCAGTTATCTTTCTTCTCACTGCTCTATGGCTTGCACTGCAAAGACTGAGCAATGCAGTTTACCCTTTCCCTTGCTATCTCCTTTCCTGCTTTTCTAAGAGTTGCTTTCCTTCAGGCATTTCATTATGGCAAGCTGTACCTTTTCTCCAGCGCTACAAATTCTTCTTCATGCCCTGGAAAGGTTTTCCAAGCTCCTCACATGCTTTTCAGGGCCATGAGGAAGAAATTTAAGAGTATCACAGTATCGCAGCATCACAGTGTATCAGAGGTTGGAAGGGACCTCAAGAGATCATCAGGTCCAACCCCCCTGCCAGAGCAGGATCACTTAGGGTAGTCTGCACAGGGATGCATCCAGGTGGGTTTGGAAAGTCTCCAGAGAAGGAGACTCCACACACCCCCTGGGCAGCCTGTTCCAGAGCTCTGTCACCCTCACTGTAAAGAAGTTTCTCCTCATGTTGAGGTGAAATCTTCTATGTTCAAGTTTGAACCCATTGTTCCTTGTCTTATCACTGTGAACCACCAAAAAGAGCCTGGTCCCATCCACTTGATGCCCACCCCTCAGCTATTGATAGACATAGATGAGATCCCCTCTCAGTCTTCTATTCTCAAGACTAAACAGCCCCAGAGCTCTCAGTCTCTCTTCACAGGGGAGATGCTCAAGTCCCCTAATCATCCTCATGGCTCTCTGTATTGTATTGAGACAGAGCCTTCAAAATGTAAGACAAATAAGAATAAGTAAGCTGCAAAGATAGGGCTTGACAAGTGTTCTTTTCCTTTAATGTACCAGAGGGGTTTCAGCAACAAGTAATAGAATCAGAGCATTGCTTTGGTTGGAAAAGTCCTTAAAGATCATAGGATCGTAAAAGGGTTTGTGTTGGAAGGGAGCCTAAAGACCATCCAATTCCAACCCCTTTGCCATGGGCAGGGACACTTCCCACTAGCCCTGCTTGCTCAAGGCCTCATCCAACCTGGCCTTGAACACCTGCAGGGAGGGGATATCCATAACCTTATTGCACAGCCTGTTCCCATCTCTCACCACCTTCACTGGAAAGAATTTCTTCCTAATCTCCAGTCTAAATCTCCCCTCCTCTGAGAGTTTGCAGCTGGTCACCTGGACCAGTGTACAGTACACCCTCTAAGAGTTTGCAGCTGGCCACCTGGACCAGTGTACAGTACACCTGGACTGCTGCACAGTCCAGAAAGTCCAAAACAAAGCAAAGTGGTTCTTCAACTCAAAGGACAGTCCTAGAGGTAGTCAGGAACTGCAGGTAATCTGTATGAGAGAGCTCATCCATGGCCATGGAGTTATGCCTGATGCTTGTCTAATAAGAATGACAGAAATGACACACTTGAGTGCTTAAAATTAGTCTTCTCATTTCCACAGTGTCACATCTATCTTCAGGGAGGGCTTTTCCCTCACTTAGCTCCAGCTGTTTGACGGAGACTCTTCTTTTTGCTAGGCAGCCAAAGCCCCTCTATAGTCCTGGGCGAGATCTGCACCTGCCGGTGCTGAGACAGGCAGGATGAATCATAGAATCATAGGATCACTTAGGTTGGAGAAGACCCTTAAGATCATCAAGGTCAACCATTAACCCACCACTGCCAAGTCCAGCACTAAACCATGTCCCTCAGCACCACTTCTACACATCTTTTAAATACCTCCAAGGATGGGGACCACACAACTTTCCTCAGCAGTCTGTTCCAGGACTTGACAACCTTTTTGGTGAAGATATTTTTCCTCATGTTCAATCTAAACCTCCCCTGGAGAAACTTGAGGCCATTTCCTCTTGTTCTATCTCTTCTCACTTGGGAGAAAAACCTGACACCCAGGGTCCAGAGCACAACTTTTAGAAAGTGAGAATCAGGTGAGATGACCTTAACCAGCTGCACCAATATTCTTTACTAACAAGGTGTTTTTTGAAGAGACATGATGTAGTATCAACTGGAGGTGGGTTTGGAGACATTATGGAAGTTCCTTGGGCAAAGGAGTTTCTGAGGACATTCCTGTATTGGACAGTTGTGACAGGGACTTTTTCTGGGGTAGTTCTGAAGGTCATTTCAGGAAGAGCATGGAGCCTGCTTGTGTGAACCACTGGATACCTGTGTGGTGAGGGTAAGCCTGCTCTGGCTGTAGCCCACCAGAGCTGCAAGCAAAGGGCAAAGTCAGAAATGCGTAGAGTATGGAATGGTTTGCGTTAGACTGGACCTTAAAGATAGTCTAGTTACAACCACCCTGCCATGGGCAGGGACACTGCTTGCTAGACCAGGTTGCTCAGTGAAAAGAGAAGGAATGGAATGGAATGGAATGGAATGGAATGGAATGGAATGGATAGTCTGTTGAACCCTCAGAGTTTCTCCCCTAATGAAAGGCCACACTCCCATCTCCTGAGGCTTAATCAGCAGATGCAAGGTTGGGTGAAAGTTCCACTGGCAGCTAGTCTGGACAATACCTAGGAAACCTCTTCCAGCTCTTACTCCCATGCCTCCTTTGAGCCTTATGCCAGTGTCCTGCCTTCCTATAGCTCTCAGCAGCCTGGGAACACATTCACATTTCCTCTATAGGGCAATTAGTGCTCACTCCTTCCCCTTGACACCCACACCTGGGCTCTGACATTCCTGCCTCATCAATGCTAATGGCCCAGCCATTAGTAGTGATTGCTGGTCATTGCTTCTATCCCACTGACCCCCCTGACTGGCAGGAGCACCCCCTTGTCTTCCCCCCAGCACAGAGCCTAGGGTTTAATAGCCCAGTTTAATACCAGAACCTCTGAGTCCATAAATAAACCCAGACAGGCCCTACCTATATTTTACGTGGCCAGCCAGAGATGAATACATGCTTTTTTGATGATGATTAATGCTGCTGTTTATTATTTTTATTGCAGTAGTGCTTTAAATATCACAGCCTATCTAGGTGCAGTACAAATTCATTGGAAAATGATGGTTTCTGTTTCAGGCAGATGATAGCCCAGAGCATTGGAGCATGGAGGGTCTGGAACAGCTTGCTGCTTGGACAAGTAATCAGCAAGAAAATCTTGGGTGTTTTAAGGAGTTCAGAAAGTTGGCCAGATGGGCTTGGTTATGGTAACTTTAGAGATGAATTTAGATCTGTGGAAGCCCTGCCATATGAGGAAAGGCTGAGAGAACTGGTTTTGTTCAGCCTTGAGAAGAGAAGGCTTAGGGGACACCTTATTACCATGGAGCAGGACATAAAGGGTGGCTACCAGGAGGATGGAGACTCCCCTCTTATAAGGAGTCCCATGGAAAAGACAAGGGGTGAAGAGGACAAGTAACTGTTGGGGAGATTACAGTTGGGCTCCACAAGAAAATTTTTGCCATGAGAACACATGGACATTGGAATCATCTCCCATGGGAAGCAGTGAATTCGCCTCCACGGGACAGTTTTAAGACTCAGCTTGACAGGGTGCTGGGTCAGCTCATTTCAACTACACCACCACCTAGAAAGGTTGGAGCAGATGATCCCTGGGCTCCCTTCCAACCTGGCATTCTGTGATTCTCTGGGTGGTTATGTTCTTCTGGGCAGGAGCCACCCTATGTTGTGCACATCATGCAATAAACCCCTGGTGTTCACTATGTTACAGAAGAGTTTTCTGTGCTAAAAAGCATAAACAGTTTTAATATTGGACATCTCTGCTGTCCTGCTTCAGACAGACAGTGTGATCCATGAAGGATCAAGGTCCAGGCACATATGAGCAAGAACAAATGAGCATATGAGTAGGAAGGGGTCCTGCAAGAAAGCCAGAAAGGGACTTTTTACAAGGGCTTGTTGTAATAGGATGAAGATTGAGGAGGGGAGATTTAGACTGGAGATTAGGAAGAAATTCTTTCCAGTGAGGGTGGTGAGGCACTGTAACAGGTTGCCCAGGGAGGCTGTGGATGCCTCTTCCCTGGAGGTGTTCAAGGCCAGGCTGGATGCTGTCTTGAGCAAGCTGAGCTAGTGGAAGGTGTCCCTGCCCATGGCAGGGGCATTGGAAGGAGATGACCTTGAAGGTCCCTCCCAACCCAACCCATTCTAGGATGCTATGAACAGCAGGATTTCATTCTACAGAGTCATCTCTTTTGGCATGTAGAAGAATAAAGGTTCATCTGCAAATTTCCTGTCAGCCTCAGCCCAGTCATGAAGCAAATTTTTATCTAAGTTCAGCTGCAAACAGCATTGCTCTTCCCGGTTTTGTTTGGGCTGCTGTATTCCAGAAAATTTGCTCCTGGCAAGCCTCTCCTCCTGTGTTGCTCATGGTCCACCTGCACGTGTAGGACCTCAAGAGGATCCCAACCCTCTAAAGCTACTGAAATAACACACAATAAGTTGGGTAAGCAGCTAATCTTCCCAGAACCTTCCTGAAGGGAACTCGTGTTAATGTAAATGATCTTGGGGTGCCTGTCTGAGGCCCAGCTTGCTTCTCCAGAGATAATTAAGCTCTGTGTTAAGGCTTTTTAAAAAGACTTTCCTGCAAACTGTGACCCAGGATTTGTGCATGGCCCCTGTGCTGATTTGGATTTTACCTCGAATGAATAATGTTATGTGTATTATGGCTGTCACAGATGAAAAAACAACTTCTCCAGATGAGTGAATCCATTTGTTGGTTTATGGATCCCAAATCCTCTGGGGTAACAAATCCATCTGTCAGCGCTGAGTGCTTGTGTTTTATTTGGTGCTGCAAGTCAGCTGACAGGTATTAAAATGCACATGGAAACAGACAGATCTTTGCTGACTTCACAGCAGAGGAGGCCCATGGGTGTTTTTATTCCAGCACATGCAATGAAATAACATAAAGCCAGGAAATGCATTCCTGAGGGATGGTACAAATTGTCTGAGCTAGTGAGCCATCGATATTTGGTCCATAGGCCTTTGACCTAAGCATCTGCCTGGGTCACTCTAGCTCACTGCTTGCTTCCAGTTCCTTACTGCTCTTTTCTTTCCAGATGGATGCATCTCAGGAGAACTGCACTTTGTGGGCCAGTCTTTCCCATTCTTTTCTTTCTTGTTGTCTCTCTTTGTTCCTCCTCAGTTTCTTGACTGTGCTTCTGTACCTCAGGAGGAGACAAATAAAAAGTTGTTGCTAAAAAACTAACGAGGGGCAAGCCCTGTTGCAGTAAGGTGGGAATTTTTTTTCCCTCTGTGATGTTTTTAACGAAGGGAAACCCAATTTTTAGGCATATGTTCAACTTTCTTCTTGAGGCCCTGAGCAACCTGGTCTGGTGGAAGGTGTTCCTGCCAATGGCAGAGGTATTGGAACTGGATGATCTTCAAGGACCCTTCCAACCCAACCCATTCTATGAATCTATGACTGTATGAGCACTGCGGTACTCTGTTCAGATAGGTAAAGATCAGCTCAGATGATTCAGCATTGGTGCCCCACAGCATCCAAAATGTGTCATTGGACAATTAAATTGTGCCCTTTGGATGAGAAATTATTTTCTTTCCATGGGGCTTTGGGTGACTCCCTTAATTAGGTACATAGCTTAATTAGCTGCCCTTCCAAAATGCTTCCTAGGATCTCTCTGGATGGTGAGTCAAAGCAATTTAACTTGCTTCTTGCTGCACATCACCAACTAACAAGAAATCCCAGTTAATGAAGTGATGTAGGTAGAGCTGGTGTGAGTAATCCCAGCCAACACACTGAGATCATCTGACCTCAGTTGCACTGTCCAGAGTTAAAGCAAACTAATACACTCTCTAACAAAGGTAAGAGCTCAGTGTGGACAGGATTTAAGGAGAAAATCTGCAAGGTTACCATTTTTTCAAAAAGCTCTGCTGAACCATGCCTGCTTGGGGATTAGCTCAAGTTTGGGCATCCATGTCCTGCAGAACCAGATGGAAAGATGATTGTCTTCTTACAGGGAGAAGCTAACTCACAGCCAGGCAGGAAACATATATGCCCCTGATAAATCCAATTGTCACAAAGCTTGGACCCTTCAGGATTTCTCCTTGGGTTACTTTACCAGTTACTGTCCTGCAGCGGCTGAATTTTGAGTAGGAGAAAGGCCCAAATGACCCATTCAGAGCTTTGCACTTCTTTGCTGACCTTTAAACTCAGACAAGATACTCCCATCTTAAGAACAAAGGTTCTCTCTCCTTTTGTAGAACCCATCTGACCCCAACAATCCCTGCATTTACAGCTTCTTTATTACTGCTGGTGATGGTTTAAATAAAGCATGCATTCTGCTAAAGAGCAATTGCTCAAACATAAGCAGCTTTAAGAGCAAGAAGTAGCCCTTCCAGTCTCCAGATGAAGGATGATTTGGAATGAATTGATGTGTTCTGACTGCTGAGTCAAAATAATTTTTTCCCCCCTCTCCCCTTACTGTTAAACCAAGTCAATTTTTTTTCAGACCATATTTGATATCTTATTGTTTATTTTCGGTCAGCAGGCAGCAATTTTCAAGACCTGCTCTTGATATACAGCACAGATATCTTACAGGTCACATGTCATTCAAGAAAGGTCAATGATTCATTTAAAGTTTCATCATTCTTCACCTAAACAGGCAAACACCATTTCATTCACAGAGCAAGCTGTTGGGAGGCCGATAGACCTCTGCAGCGGCAGAGTCTCTGTGATCTGATTCCCTGCCTAAGAAAGAGTGAATTGTCCTTATTATCATTACCTTACCATATGTCTGGGATGTACTCCCTGCTAAAGTGTGGGCACCTAAACAGAATTTCATTTAGGGGCAATTCTAAGGAGTTTGTTTCTTTCAGATCTCTGCTTGTTGCCCTGCATTTTCCTCACCGCTCGTAAAAGCTGAAGCGCTGTCACACGATCACACCCTCCTGGCTTCTTCACTCACAAGACCTAGAGGCAAATACTACAATCAAGCAGTGCTGACACACACATCATTGGCAACTGATTTGTTACTGCTTGCTAGAATTAGAGCAAGATTTTCACTGTTGTGGATTATTTCAGAAACAGCAGCCTCAGTAGAAAATGTGCATTTAGAATCATAGAATAGTTTCAGTTGGAAAAGACTTCTAAGGTCATGAAGTCCTACTTTCAACAGAACACCACTGTGGTCATTGAACCATGTCCCCAAGTGCAATGTCCACGGGTTTCTTGAACATCTTCAAGGATGGTGACTCCACCACCTCCCTAGGCAGCCTCTTCCAATCCCTGACCACTCTTGCAGCAAAGAATTTTTTCCTAATCTCCAACTTAAATCTCCCCTGGCACAGTTTCAGGCCATTTCCTCTTGTGCTATCACTTGATACTAGGGAGAAGAGACCAACCAGACCTGGCTTCAGCCTCCTTTCAGGGAGTTATAGAGATCAATGAGGTCTCCCTTCAGTCTCCTCTTCTCCAGGCTGAAGAACCCCAGTTCCCTCAGCTGCTCCTCACCAGCCCTGTCCTCCAGACCCTTCACCAGGTTCATTGCCCTTATCTGGACATACTCCATTTAAAAATAATTTTCTTATATCCAAGCAATAATATCTGATTTGCTTCACCCTGAATCACCTGTCAGAAAGAAGATGTGGTTTTCATGGGGTAAGTGATCTGTTTTCTGTTTTCTCTATGTGCTGCTCTTCATGTAGCATTTCAAGATAGTAATTTCACTGAGTAGCCTTCATAAAATAAATAATAATGCCAGCTTCTCAGTCTGGATCCAAATGAACCTGTCTAACCATCATCTTTAGAAAGACTTTAGAAAGAAGACTTTAGAAAGAAATTCTTTCCAGTGGGGGTGGTGAGGCACTGGAACAGGTTGCCCAGGGAGGTTGTGTAGTCACCATCCACCTGGACAACTTGTTCCAGTGTCTCACCACCCTCACTGGAAAGAATTTCTTCCTAAGCTCCAGTCTAAATCTACCCTCCTCAAGCTTCAATCTCCACCTGCAAAAATCAGAGTAACCAAGGGTATGACCTAGCCCAGCAAAAACATCCTGGTGAGCAGAAGGGAAAAGTCAAACAAGACATCCGCATCTGACCCTCAGCGTTCAGAGGGTGGATTTATCACTCCCACCAACTTTTAATAAAGCAATAAATTACAGCCCTTGTAGATTAGCACTTAAGAGGCTGGATTTGAAATGGCAGTCCAGGATTGAAGGGCTTTCTGGGCCTTATCATCGATCCATGTGCTGGCCATTCAGTTAAGAATCATTTTCAGGCCCCGGTTCGTTAAGCTTTGAATTTGCATCTGCAGCCTGAATATGTGTGTGCCTGTGTTTCTGTTTGTCTGCAAAGTGTGTGGCGGTGCAAATGGCCACATGCTGCACTTAAAAAGTCCCTTTAATAGGCTTTTAAAGTAATTCAAGTGTTACTTGAATTTGGCACTAAGTAGCACTGTGCACTGTCATACACTGTCATTAGAAGGCTGCACTTGATCAGTGAGGAATTCCAATTAAATTGGTGTTTCCCACAGCAGAGGACAATTAATGAAGCCTGTAAAGAGCACCCAAAAGGATGTGAATGTGCTAAGCAAGTTCTTCCGGGGTTTTGGTGGAGCCATTTGGAGCCTACTTTTAATATAATTTCCTTTGGGTTTTGCTAAAGCCTGTTCTAGGAAATAACTTCAAGGTTTGGTTTTGGGTTTAAACAGACAAGGTACAGGCTTACATGTTGTGAAATCCTGACTTTGACAATAATCCCAAGCAGAAGGTTGCATTGCTGTAGGACTTTTTACCTTGGTGCTTTCAAACATGGCACAAGTGGACACATGCTTGTGTTGGAGCTGTGCCCACCTCTCAGCTGATCTCCTCATCTTAGTGTTTCACCTGCATGCTTCCTCAGTTGCCCAGACTTTGCTATTCTGGAGCTGGTGGCTCAAAGATGGTTTATCATCATTACCCTCATCAAGGAAAGGTGCTTGAACACCTTCTGCTCCTGAGTCATGTCATAGAATCATAGAATCATAGAATCACAGAATGGTTTGGGTTGGAAGGGCCCTCCAAAGGTCATCCAGTCCAACCCCCTCTGCAGTAAGCAGGGAATCTTCCCCTAGATCAGGTTACCCAGAGCCTTGGTGAGCCTCACCTTGAATAT
Organism: Indicator indicator; assembly: GCF_027791375.1. NCBI lineage: Eukaryota > Metazoa > Chordata > Aves > Piciformes > Indicatoridae > Indicator > Indicator indicator. The sequence continues at coordinate 8,170,898 of NC_072032.1, read as the reverse complement.
CTCCAGGGATGGGGCCTCAACTACTTCCCTGGGCAACCTGTTCTAGTGTTTCACTGCCCTCATGGTAAAAAACTTGTTTTGCTCCCTCGCTGGGGGTGTTCAAGCCCAAATTGGACAAGGTGTTGAGCAACCTAGTCTAGTGGAAGGTGTCCCTACCCATGACAGGGGGGCTGATGCTCGATAATCTTTAAGTTCCCTTCCAAACCATTCTAGGATTCTATAATTTTATGATTCCCAAGATGACAGAAAGCTGAATGGAGTTCAGCAAAAACAGAGACAGGAGACTAATCCAAAATGATGAATTCATGCAATATTATTACAAGCCACTATGTTCCCAAATTATAGCAATCCTAGCCTTAAGGTAAAATGCCACTTTAAGACGAAAAATTAATCCCAGCAAAGCAACCGCTTTCTTGTTTTAGTTCTGAGCTTCTTGAGCTCTTCACCACACAGACAGAAGCCTTCCTATCTCCCTCCATATGCACTCCCAGGGAAAGTTTTCAGCAGTGCATTACACACAAGAGCAAGCAGCAGATTGCTTAAGATTACGCCGACATCCTGGACCAGTCTTGGAGCAGTAATATCTTCATGTTTGCTGTCAAGGCCTGTCACCCCAGCTGACCAGCAGGGACTGCAAGGCAACCCACATTACTCAATCAACTTTAAGTGTTATAAATACTGAGGTCCATAAAAAAGTACAATGTAATGATGACTTAAACAAACCCAATTCATCATCCCAGCTGCACACATATCATTTCCCTCAGGGTGACCAACCAACCAGCAGTGAACGTAACCCGGGCCAGATTCCCACTCCATTTCTCTTCATCAATTTGACTTTTGGGTTTACCCCCTCCCCTTGAAAGGAAAAAGAACAACAACAACAACAAAAATCCCCTTTAAAAGAAAAAAAAAAAAAAAAAGAAGAATAAACCAGTCCCAAATCAAACACAGCTCAGCTACCCAGGTCCCCTTTTTGTTGTTGTTGTACTCGTGTCCATGCATTTTGCCTCTAGTGATATAAAGGGAAACCCTTCAATTTAAAGGTCAAATGGGGGCCGTTTGTTTTAACTCAGTGAACCATGGCAGTGGTATTCACATATATTATCTTTTGTCCTTCAACAGTTGTTAGACTTGTAGCCAGAGGGGAGGCTTGGCAGATTTGCTTGCACTGATTTTTTTTTTTAAGATAGATATATATATATAAAAGAAAAAACCCCACAACCCAAAACAACTAAAATTCTGCAGTTAAGTGTGCTTGATTGAGTAATATTCTGGAAATCAAATCGATACCAAATCAGATTTTCAGTCAATGATAAGGCACATTCACCAGCACTATTAAACTTTATTGCTTTCATTCATTTAGAGGAGCAGCAGAGATCCACGATCCACTGCGCTCTGCTCCCTCTCCTGCCTCCATCCTCTTCAATCCCCCTCCTGGATTTTGTGCCTCCCCTTTGCTAACATGGAAATCTGGTGTAAAATCATAGTTAATTATTGGTACACCTTCCAGTTCCCATGCCCTCACCCCAAATTCCTCTTCCTAGTCATTAAAGGATTGCAATTACAGGGTGGGCAACTCAGCAAAAGTAGTTTAAAGAGAACTTGTGTGTTAGTAAAAATGAGGTTTCAGCTACTTTTCCTTTCCATAGAAGTACACAGGATGACAGAATGTTAGGTGTTGGAAGGGACCTTGAAAGATCATTGAGACCATCCCTCTGCCAGAGCAGGATCACTCAGGACAGGTCACACAGGAACACATCCAGGTGGGTTTTGAATGTCTTCAGAGAAGGAGACTCCACAACCCCTCTGGGCAGCCTGTTCTGGGCCTCTGTAACCCTGCAGTGAAAAAGTTTTTCTTTATGTTCATGTGGAACCTCCTCTGCTCCAGCTTGCACCCATTTCCCCTTATCTTGTCATTGGACATCACTGAGCAGAGCCTGGCTCCATCCTCCCAACACTGCCCTGCACATCTTTATAAACACACAGAATTAAAGCAGTGTATAGTCCGGAATTCAGAATAGTTTGTCCTGAATTGCTGTGCCTCTTTCTCTGCTCTTGATTTACTGCTGCTTTCCTCCCTAAGGGTGGCTGCTTTTCAAATCAGACATCAAGGTCCTGGAGCACGTCCAAAAAGGGGCAACAAAGCTGATGAAGTGTCTGGAGAGGAACAGGTCTTGGAGGAGCAGCTGAGGGAACTGGGACTGTTCAGCCTGGAGAAAAGGAGGCTGAGAGGAGACCTCATTGCTCTGTGACTCTCTGAAAGGAGGTTGGAGCCAGGTAGGCATTGACCTCTTGTCCCTAGTGATAAGTGGCAGGACAAGAGGAAATGGCCTCAATTTGCACCAGGAGAGGTTTAAGTGAGGAAATATCTTCCCTGAAAGGGTTCTCAAAGACAAGAAGAGGCTGCCTAGGGAGGTAGCTGAATCCCCATCCCTGAAGGTGTTGAAAAGAGGCAGGGATGTGGTGCTGAGGGATGTGGTGCTGAGGGATATGGTTTAGCACTAACCTTGGTAGAGTTAGAGAATGGTTGGGCTCCATGATTCTATGAACATTTTTGTGTTCATCTCAGGTTTAAGGATTAAAAAAAAAAAAAAAATCAGCAGAAATGGCAAAATCCATCTGGAAGAAGCCAGACTTCATAATTGTAATGATGGTTGTGGGGCATTTATAACTGACCTTGAAATAAAAACTAATCTCAGAGGGATGAGATATGCTTAGGCAGGCTTTGTGTCATTCATCTGTTTTTCCCTCATGCCATTTATTTTTCACTCTACCCAGATTTTCTGGTTCCCTGGGTACCAGATGACTCTTCTCGTGATTCTGTAGGATCTGAGCAGTTGCAGCTGATATCTCCTCCCTTGAGTTGTGCACAGTGTGGTTTGTATCAGCATTTTTGAGACTTGCACAAACTAGGGAGTTAATCTGGCAGCCTGCTCACTATCTCCCCCTCCTAGTCCTGCTGTATGACCCAGCCCTCTGTATCAACTGCACTATCCCCTAACTGATATCTTCCTTTGTATTCTGGCCATCCATTGCTCTTGGTTATCAATGTCTCCTTCTGAGAGAGGACTGATAAAAAGTCAAATTTCCAGAGGCACTAACTCTAATGGGGCCATTCTTTGTTGTTTTGTTATATCCTTCAATCTTTCTGCTTCACCCTCTTAGAAGAGTGAGTTTGCAAGGGAAATGATGGTTGTGAAGCCAGGTGATCCTTTACATAGGTTATTCCTGTGTGATTTTTCATTCCCTTGGATGTTACACAACTCCTTCTGCTGTACAGCTCACCTGCTTATTCTTTGAACAGCACTGAGCCTCCCCACACAGGTACAGGACATCCATTACCAGTTTGTCCTTCATCAGTTCTGGGACTCATAGCTGGAGGCAAGGATGTTAGGATTTGCTTGAGCTGAGCAATACAATATTTTTGTTCAGCTGTGAAGCTGATTAATAATTTGGAAATTAAATCAATATCCTCTTTGATTTTCATTACAGTGGGGTTTGCAGGTGAACCTTTTCCACTGACATTCCCAGCCTGAGTAGGGGAACGTGGTGAAACTCACTAATGGGTTTGATGTCATCTTCCCTGGGACACTGCAAAAATTAAATGAAACTCCAAGGCTGAGCAGTTTGATGATAGTTTTTGCTGTTTAACTTCCTTGATTATTCTTGATTGTCAAAGCAGAAAAGCTTGTGAATACTTCCAGTTTGTGATTTCAAGTATGAAGTATATTACAAAACATCTGGTCCCCTTTCATCAGACAGTTTGGATCCTTTAGATAGCCTCATGAAAAATAAAGCTCCAAAATTCAATGTCCTTTGATGGATGATGAAGGCTAATTGTCAGAGTTAATGAAGGCTCTAATTGTTCAGCAATGCTGAAAACTTAGTAACTTTACCTGGGTAAGAAAATATCTTAAGAATCTTAGGAACCTAGAATGGTTTGGAAGGGACCTTAAAGATCATCTAGCTCCAACCCCCTTGCCATGGGCAGGGACACCTCCTACAAGACCAGGTTGCTCAAGGCCCCATCTAACCTGGTTTTGGACTCTGGCAGGCTTGGAGCCTCTGGGTATCCTGTTCCATTGCTTCACACCCTCATGGGAACGAATTTCTTCCCAATGTATCATCTCAATCCAGCTTCTTCCAATTTGAAGCCTTTATCCACCACCCTGTCACACTCCATGCCTTTGTACAAAGTCCCTCTCCAGCTTTCCTGCAGTCCCCTTCAAATCCTGGAAGGCTGCTCTAGGGTCTCTCTAGAGCCTTCCGTTCCCTATGCTGAACTACTCCAACTGTCTCAGCCTGTCCTCACATGGGAGGTGCTCCACCCCTCTGATCATTGCCATGGCCTTTACCAGTTCTGTGTCCTTCTTGTGTCAGTGGGGAGACTGAAATTTTTGAGAGCCTTGAGATGCAGTTCTTCGTTCTAGTTCAATATGGTTAAAGCTTCACCCTGAAATTCTTGCTGGTGTAATTTCCACTGCAAACTTTCTGCAATGAGGAAGCCTTTATAAATTCATAACCACATTGTGTGCTCTTAGATGGATCCTTCAGACTTGGAATCTGACAAGAGCTTCCCAACAGCAGCCAAATCTGGGACAGTCAAAAGTGAATATTTCTGCTGCTGCAGGAGTGCTTTCCTGTTGGCATTTTGTGTTTTCAGATGTGTTTTATCTGGGTGCAGAGCAAAAATGTTCAGCTCATGTACCTCATGTGGCTGACAAACCAAGTTTACTGCAGTCATTAAATCTCCCAGTCCCTGAAGGAGGCAGGATTAGGATGGGAGATGTACAGCCACTCTCTGACAGGATGGACAGTACTTACATCCAACTCTGATCTTATTTGACCTCTCTTTATATGGCATTCAGTGTAATTTAAGGCTGTATCCAGGCTTCAAATGTATCAGATTAGCAGAAATCTATTAAACACAGTAGCCAGTCTCTTTAACTTTTCAGCCTGAAGCCAAATGAATGTCCTTACTTTTTCTCATCAGTTTTCTGAAGTAGGTCATGAAATTCAGGAATGAAACTTCCATCTTAGCCAATGGAGGTCTATTTGAAGAGAAACAAACTAGAGCTGCCTCCTACACCATGAGTGGAATTTCAGATGTTGCTCCATCACAAAATGCTGAGATGTAGTTTAGGCAAGATCTTATTTTTTAACTTTGTTCTAGAATATTCCACTAGGTCATAAAATCAGGGTCAAATAACTGTCCATGTTCAGAGATCTCCCTCTTGGCCAGGCTGCCCAACTGTTGTCAGCTGCCTTTTTCTTTTGTCCCACTGCCTCCTTTGCTCTACCAGTGACACCAGACTTACCCACCTGACATCACTTACATTAAAATCTCCAGGGTTATCTCCATACTGTCCTTTACTTGTCTCTACAGCACCCTGCTGCACAATTCAAGTCTCTGGTGACACATGAAATCACTGAGTCAAGTGTAGGTTGATGGCTAAATTAACTTTGTTATTACCAATCACAAGTGGAGTTCACCAGAAGCCCATCCAAAGGGCTCTAGGTAGGGCCTTGGAATCTAGGGAGAACAACAAATGGAAGTATTTGTATCCCCTTTCTTTTTCTTAGGCTCTGATCCCGCAAAATGCTGCCTCTGATGCTCCAAGAGGGTAGCTCTAAACTGCACAAAGCACAAAGATCAACCTTGCTAAGGTCATAGAATCATAGAAGTATTTCATTTGGAAAAGATCTTTAGGATCATCAAGTCCAACCATCATCTAACCCTGCCAAGGCTGGTGCTATGTTAGGGTCCTTTTCATCTTATTTTTGCCTTGTCCAAAGGAGATTTGAGGCTCACAAGCTCTTGGAATTTCTCTGGTTCAAGCCATAGCAGCTCAGTCAGCTCCTTGTTGTAATCCCCACTCATACAATGGCTGGGTTGGAAGGGACCTTGAAGTTCATCTAGTTCCAACCTCTCTGCCATGGGCAGGGACACCTTCCACTAGCCCACATTGCTCAACACTTCATCCAACCTGGTCTTGAATACCTCCAGGCAGGGGTAATCCACAACCTCCCTGGGCAACCTGTTCCAGTGTCTCCCCACCATTAGGAATTTCTTCCTAATCTCCAGTCTAAATCTCCCCTCTTCCATCTTCAATCCATTCCCTCTCACCCTATCACTACAAGCCCTTGTAGAAAGTCCCTCCCCAGCTCTCCTGTATCCCCTGTCAGGTACTAGAAGGCTGCTCTAAGGTCTCCCCAGAGCTGTCTCTTCTCCAGGCTGAATAACCCCAATTCTCTCAGCCTGTCCCTATGAGGGAGGTGCTCCAGCCCTCTGATCATCTTTGTGCCCTCCTCTGGACCCTCTCCGACAGTTCCATGTCCTTCTTGGACACCAGAACTGGACGCAGTGCTCCAGGTGGAGTCTCATGAGAGCAGAGTGGAGGGGGAGAATCCCCTCTCTCATCCTACTGGTGACACATGGCTCACATCAAAGAGGAGTGAGGGGCTGAGGTTACTCACTCCTAAGGTGGGACCTTCACACTTGTTCATGCAGCACCCAGCACCACAAGGCTCTGTAGCTCCAAACGAGTTTTCCAAGCTGTGCTGCACCGCATACAAACAGCAGCAAGGGGGAAGGGGAGGAGGGGGAAGCGATGATGAATTTTTTTGCCAGACTTCCTTCTGCTTTCCATGGAGCAGTTCAATGTGAAGTCAAAGTTCAGTGGCACGCTGCGTGTCGTGGGCAGGCTGATTGTTTTAGATTAGCCATTGGCTCGGCCTGCATTGATCCCTCAGAATGTATCGCACAAATCATTTTGCACTAAACTGCTGAATCGATGGAGAAACCTCCTGGAAAATTTATATTAAAAGTCTCTGTTTGCCTAAATGAGTTCCCTGTGCCCCATATTGAATATTTTGCTGATGAATTGAGCGGGTTTAAATTTGAACATCGCAGACCCATTAAAGAATGAATTCTTAAATCAGCTTCTGCCACTTATGATTGAAATGAGATTTCCCCTGCAATAGACTAGCTGTTGTATAAATCAGTTGTGCATTTTATACTGTGCCATAAACAAGATATAATTCTTTTAAATACACAACAGGTGCCTTCAATCTTCTGATGCATCTTGTATTTATCTGATGTTGATTGGAGTATATTTACACCAGGTAACTAACATGGGTTTATAATAGGATATAGTTTCTGAAGGTTAAAGAAACCATAATCTTTGGGTTTAAGTGCAACTGAGCTTTCAGGGACTCTACATCACGGTTCAGAGCTGAGACCTAAGTTTAATCTAAAATAAAGAATTGTCCCTTGCACTATAAAAAAGCAAACCTTCTTGAGTAAGATTATGATTAGGGCAAACCTGACTTCTAGTGTGACATAGAGGAACACTTTTTCTCCTATCAGGATTTTAATATTGCAGGGAATAGTTGAACTTCTTTCCTCTTCACTGAAGCTCTTTGCACCCTAGGTGACCTCTGTATTTACTGGCTCAGCTACATGACTCAAGCTGGTCCATACACCAACCCATTTTTGAAGTTATCCCAGATGCCAGATTCAGAGATTCATGGATTCATAGAATGGGTTGGGTTGGAAGGGATCTTCAAGATCCAACCCCTCTGCCATGGGCAGGGACACCTTCCACTAGACCAGGCTGCTCAAGTCCTCATCCAGCCTGGCCTTGAACACCTCCAGAGAGGGGGCATCCACTACCTCCCTGGGCAACCTGTTCCAGTGTCTCACCACCCTCACTGTAAAGAATTTCTTCCTAATCTCCAGTCTAAATCTCCCCTCTTCCAGCTCAAAGCCATTGCCCCATCTACTAACACTACAAGGCCTTGTAAAAAGTCCTTTCCCAGCTTTCTTGTAGCCCCCTTCAGGTACTGGAAATATCAGAAGGCTGCCCTAGGGTTCTTCACCTTTCCCACAAATTGCAGCTTTTTACATAGATCATGTTCAGCATGAGAGATTTTTGCTTCCTACTCAGGCTCCATCAGGAGGTCACTGCTAGAGTCAGACCTGACCTCATCAGATGGGATGTTCTCTGTGCTTCTGGGGTTGGATCTCAGAGGAGCAATGAGCTCCAAATCACTGTCCTTTTCCTTAGGTAGCAGTCTGAAGGGGTCATAAACTGAGACTATGAGAGTCAAATCAGCAGCTGGAGTAAATGAAAGCATTTTATTTGTTATCTAGGAGTGGTCCCAACGTGGGCTCCGTGTACTCAGCAACTTTCAAATAGACAAAGTTGCCAAGAAATAGCATGGGGACCTTCAAAGAGCTACAAGTGAGGAGTAGCAACTGCATTGTGGATTAGCAGATAGGCAGGTCTGGAGGTTAATTTGATATTGCTCCTTTCCTATCCTAGATAATGGGTCATTTAGAAGTGCTCACAGGATAAAATACCAAGGAAAAAAAAGAGAAAAAAAAAAAAAAAAAGAAAAGAAAAGAAAAAGCAGCTCCAGAGAAGACACCATAATGAATATAGAAAACTCAGTAAAATCTGGGAGTCCATTGAGAGGTGCATGTTTGCACCACCCATCACTTCAGGGCACTGTGTTTCTTCCTTGGTGTTGCCTCAAAGACCCTACGAGGCAGTTCTGGGCTCTGTTGTACAGACTGAGGTGGAGCCTCCGGTCAAACCCTCTTCCAACACCTGTCCTCAGCTCCAACACCTGTCCTCTCCTCCCTCTGCCCACAGCTGATCACACCCTGTGGGTTCACCATCATGTTCTGATGACAAGCCAAAGCTAAACTTCAAGGTGTGCTGCAACCACTTCTACTCAGTTTGGCTGTGACTTTTTTCCTGAAATCATGACACCTGCCTTAGTCAAGCATAGAGAAGGGATGGAGACAAGGAACTACAGGAGCACGAGTAGGGCACTGTACTGGGCACTGGTGAGGCCACACCTCAAATCTGGGTTTAGTTTTCAGCCCCTCACTACAAGAAGGACATTGAGGTGCTGGAGCAGGTCCAGAGAAGGGCAACAAAGCTGGTGAAGGGTCTGGAGAACCAGGCTGGTGAGGAGCAGCTGAGGGAGCTGGGGTTGTTTAGTCTGGAGAAAAGACCTCACTGCTCCCTACAACTCCCTGAAAGGAGGCTGCAGTGAGGTGGGGGTCAGTGTCTCCTCTCTAGTATCAGGTGATAGAATGAGAGGAATGGCCTGAAATTGTGCCAGGGGAGGTTTAGGTTGGAGATTAGGAGAAATTTCTTTGGTGCAAGCATAGTCAGGCATTGGAAGAGGCTGCCCAGGGAGGTGGTGGAGTCCCCATCCTTGGAGGTGTTCAAGAAACTTGGGGACATGGCTCTTGGAGGCATGGTTTAGTGGAGGTGGAGATGTTGAGTTGATGGTTGGACTGAATGGTCTCAGAGGTCCTTTCCAACCCAAACAATTCTATGGTTCTATAACTGCTCTTTGGAAAAGAAAACCTCCTTATTTATGTCCCATTCTTGCCAGTAGCAGGGTTGAGAAGCAGCTTGGAAAGAAAAGATCTCTTTAAATCACAGGTGGTGCAGAAGGGCTGGAATCGCTCACTTTAACCAGGCTGTAAAATCTCCCTATGGAGGCCCTAGTAACTGATGGTTCATCCCCTGCCTTCTAATGTTTTCATGTCTCTCTGGGACTCTCTCATCCAAGGACAAACATCAAGGGTTTTTATAACTATCAGTTGATCATTTCTGCAAAAGTAGGGGAGGTGGATTCTCAACAAGATAACAAAGGTGTTATCTCTATCCAGGGAGGATATAAAGGATATTGGGAAGATAACATCTAATTGAAGATTCAATTTTCCAAGTGTCAAATTGTTTTGATGACTAATTGATTTACATAGACTGAATTCATTCACAGAACGATTTTTTTTTTTTTTTTTTTTTAGATCTTCTCCTTGCCTTCTTCTGTGGCAGCAGATAGGAATTGCTGCTCATTTTCTCTACAAACCCACCTGACAGACTAGGATTGGCATGGAAGATGTTACTGAGTTTTTAGCCCTTTATCTTCTAGACATAGACTGACAGTAGGTCACTAATGTCAGTAAAGGTCTGATTTAGGGATCCAAGCCCAAGACTAGGAGCCAGAAAAGGTCAGGATCTAATTGCTCTGCCTTGGTGCTGAGAGACCAAGCAAAGGAAGAAAACATGATGGCCTCAGGCAAAGCTATTGCACAGGACCTCTCTGGCTCAGTTTAAGAGAGGGATAATGGTGTTTACTTGCTTCCCTCAGAGGGATATTATGAGAATTAATTAGTTAATGCTGGCAAAATGCTGTGAAGGTCAAAACATGGGAACATGGGATGAAGTGATGTGGAAGATTAATTGGGATACTTCAAAAGTGAGATGTGACAAAACCATCAGTGAACCCTGCTGTAGTGAGGCTTTTCTACACCCACCTCAACAAGTCCTGGTTTTAGGGACAGCATTTTCAAAGTGGTTTGAGCAAAACCTTTTAACAGGAGGGCAGATTTAGACTGGAGATTAGGAAGAAATTCTTTACAATGAGGGTGGTGAGACACTGGAACAGGTTGCCCAGGGAGGTTGTGGATGTCCCCTGCCTGGAGGTATTCAAAGCCAGGCTGAATGGGGCCTTGAGCAGCCTGGTCTAGTGGAAGGTGTCCCTGCCCATGGCAGGGGGGCTGGAAGTGGATGACCTTGAAGGTCTCTTCCAACCCAAACCATTCTATGAATATATGAACCAGCAGATGGCTTGGAGGGAGCCGAGATTGGCTTGAGGCCACCACACTTGTTTCATCTGGAATCAAAGAGCAACTTTAGCTGCAGATTTCTTAGGAGAAAGCTGCAGCATATCCACACACTTATCCCACTGTGGGCTGTAAAGCTGTTGCTTGTACATCACCCTGTGTGTTCCAGGGAGGTGGTGGAGTAAACGTCCCTGGAGGTGTTTAAGAAAATCTGGGATGAGGCACTTAGTGCCACGGTCTAGTTAGTTAGTTAGGGGTGGGTGATCACTGGGACTTGGTGATCTTGGAGGTCTCTTCCAACCTGGTTGGTTCTGATTCTGACTCTAGTTCAGACCAGGCATTTTCTTTTTGCTTGCACTTGTTGGTGCTCTTTGGTACCAGACAAGAACACCAGAGCAGAGTGAGTGTGGCTGTGTCTCACTGTGCCACTGTCCCCAGTCAACTCAGATGTGGTCTTACCAAAGTTTGAAGACTGTTTTTCACTTTCTGAGTGCTAATGAACCTTTTGAGGAGGCGTGGCTGGCAGATAATTGCTTTCCCAAGACAAGCCTCACATCTCCCCTTTCACCACCTAAGAATTCAAATCATTTGGCCCATCCAGAACATTTGTGTCTAATTGGATGAAAGATCTCAAGGCTGGTTACCCAAAAAAAAAAAAAAAGAAAAAAAAAAAAAAAGAATACTGTGAAATTGATATTACTCCATTGATTTTAATAAAGCCTTTGGAAATCTGAGAACAAAGGGGGCCTATTGGATCTTTAATTAGTAAAAGGATTTATTCAATAAGTTATTGGACAAGTTAATTTACAGGACTTAATTTTGCTATTGAAAGGTTTAGCCTCCTTCCCTCCAAAATTGGGACGATGGACCGTTCCAATACTGTGAAGGTGATGACCTTGTGATAACCTGTGTGTTCATCAGTCAAATTACTGTCCCCAGTAATGATAATGCCAAAGCTCTGGAACACTGGGGCAGCTAATCTGTATTCAAATTACACTCAATGAAACAGCAAGCACAATTCGAGTAATAACTCACCAGCACTGAGAGGTGAAGGGAGATGTTCAGACCCCTTCATGCAGATTGGACATTATCATACATTTCTTAGGTGTTGGACAGGTCTGCATGAGAGGGTTGTTAATGAAAATATCAATCAAAAACTCTGCTGACTTAATGGTCAATTTAAATTAATTAATTGGAAAGGAAAAAGTTGAGAAGGACAGCATTGATTGTTTAGCTCAGAGCACTTGGCAGGCTAGGAGAGGGAGGTTGCCCAAAGACAATGATGCTTCCGGTGTCAGCTGGTGCTGGGGGTAAAACCTTGAGTCCCCCCGGGGTCAGTACTGGGTCCAGTTTTGTTCAATACCTTTATCAACGACCTGGATGAGGGCATTGAGGGCACCCTCAGCCAGTTCCTGATGATACAAAACTGGGGGGGTGGCTGACACCCCTCAGGCTGTGCAGCCATCCAACGTGACCTGGACAGGCTGAGAGCTGGGTGCAGGCAAACCTCATGGAGTTTAATAAGGACAAGTGCAGGGTCCTGCATCTGGGGAGAAATAACAACAGGCACCAGGACAGGTTAGAGGCTGCCCTGCTGGAAAGCAGCTCCACAGAGCAAGACCTTGGAGTGCTGGTGGGCAGCAAGTTCTCCATGGAACAACAATGTGCCCTTGTGGCCAAGAAAGCCAATGGGATCCTGGGGTGCAGCAAGAAAGGTGTCCAGCAGGGCTAGGGAAGTTCTTCTACCTCTCTGCTCTGCCCTGCTGAGACCACACCTGGAATACTGTGTCCAGTTTGGGGCTCCCCAGTTCAAGAGAGACAGAGACCTGCTGGAGAGAGTCCAATGGAGAGCCAGGAGGATGCTTAGGGGACTTGAGCATCTGCCCTGTGAAGAGAGACTGAGAGCCCTGGGGCTGTTTAGTCTGGAGAAGAGAAGACTGAGAGGGGATCTGATCAATGTCTATCAATAGCTGAGGGGTGGGTGTCAAGTGGGGGGGGGCAGGCTCTTTTCAATGGTACACAGTGATAGGACAAGGAACAATGGGTTCAAACTAGAACATAGAAGATTTCACCTCAACATGAGGAGAAATTTCTTTACAGCAAGGGTGACAGAGCCTTGGAACAGGCTCCCCAAGGGGGTTGTGGAGTCTCCTTCTCTGGAGACTTTCAAGCCCCACCTGGATGCATCCCTGTGCAGACTATCCTGGGTGATCCTGCTCTGGCAGGGGGGTTGGACCTGATGATCTCTTGAGGTCCCTTCCTACCTCTGATAACTGTGAGACTGTGAACACTTTGATGCTTTGAATCATGGTTCATTTGGTCTGGGGTGCTGAGTGTAATGGTACAATAACAGCCAGGGGAAGGAAATCTACAGGAGAGGTGGAAATGGGTCTGGATGCACCAGCTGAGGATTCCACCCTCACTTTGCAGTCATGTGGAGGAATCCTTTCATTCATGATTTTTTTTTTTTTAATCCTCACAGCTTGTAATTTCTCTCTCAGAATATGTTTATGAGCTTTACTTAGCAGAGTGAGAAAGACAGTGTGCCTGCTACTGAATGTGCTGCAAAGAGAATTTACCAGTGGTCAAAAAGCCCAAAGAAACCATGGTGGTGAGAAGAGAGCTGCAGTTCCCCCCAGATCTCCCCACTATAAATCTTGTTCATCTTCAGAACTGAGGCATGTATTTATCTCTCTCCAGCAGCTGGCACTCACCTTTTCAAAGCTATCTCAGAAAATATTTCAGCTGGGTCCCAAGAGAAAGTAGGTGAAGACAGCTGTGACACTGGAAGGGCAAGCAGGACACCAAGCAAAGCCCAGGGTGTTTCCAGCAGAGCAGCCCAGCCCTGATGATTCTGCAGTGCAGAGATGTGCCTAGTTGAGCAGATTTTGTTCCTGCTGGGCTGTGTTACTGTGATGGCTGCACAGCTAAAATAGGAACCTCAATAAATGGTGTTTGCTGCTTGCAAATGCCCTGGGTTTGCTCTCAGATCTCATCTCCCACCAAAGCCATGCAGTGTGGCTTTGACAGCTCACCACCCAGACAGCCCTCAAACCCCTCTGGGCATGCTTCTTCCTCCTGTGCATTCAGCCAGTACAAGCCCTCCATACTGCTTGGGTTATTGAACAGCCCCAGGTCTAGGTAAGGTCTCCTGATCCTTACCTAGAGGTACATCAGCAGTCTTTATAGGGCTGGAACCAAGTCCTGCATATACTGCTCTATGTGCTTGGAGAAGTACAGTTATGTAGGGATGAAACTCCTGTTGAAGAGCATTAATGAAGAGTAGGGCAGGAAATTTGTGTGGAAATGTGGCTACTGGTGCCTCCATCCCAGCTCTGCTCCAGTTTCCTAATTTAGGAGGTAAAAATAATAACCAGGCACCAGAAAGTTTTCACTTCTAATACCAACACTGATTTTTTTTTTTTTTTCCCATGCTGCTTAGGACGAGCTGCTTAGACTGACCACAGCATTTCACTGTTCTCCAGAAGGGAAGCAGCAAATCCAGTGCTCTCACTGTTCATGGATGTGCAGAAGTCTTCCCAGCACTAGCTTTCCTCTGTATGTGGTATGAAGACTGGACAAATCTGCCCTTGCATTGCCTGAGTAGTGCCTTCCTTGTGGGAATGGAGTCTCCAGCATGTCCCAGGAGCCTTCACGTGGAGTACATCTGGATGTGTTTATGGGGTCTAGAGGTAGGTGCTGGATTTCCCCTTGGACATGAGGGTAAGGCACAAATGTGGATGAACTATTTTTGGTTGGGCATAGAGAGAGAGTTAAGCCATCAGAGGATATAATTAGAACACAGCCACCATTCTAAATTTGGGGATTAGATACCATGCCTGTGCAATTAATCAGAACAACTCAAGTCATCCCAGAGCATAGTTACATGAACCATGTTATTATCACTCTGGCTCAGGGTAACAGAATCTGTGAGGAGAACTTGTTAAGGGCAAAATGGTGCCATGGCTGAAGCAAGTCAGGAAATGGTCTTTGGCACTACTGGACATCCTGAAGGTTTCAGCCTGGCATGGACTGAGCCTTGGAGGTCTAAGATCAGCCCCAGCAGGGGCAGTCCTGGTCTGTGCATCAGTGCACTGTGCTGGAACCCTCTTCTTAGACTCCATAAAATCTTCATCCTTACAAAGCCTTGGAATGTCACAGAATCTCTGACCTGCTTTGGTTGGAAAAGCTCTCTAAGACCATTGAGTCCAACCATCAACCCACCACCACCACCACAGCCATTAAACCATGTCCAGACTGCTACGTTCACACGTTTCTTGAACACCTCCAGGGAGGTGAGTTCAAGGTGGGCAGCCTGTTCCAATGCCTGACCACTCTTGCAGGAAAGACATTTCTCCTCATATCCAACCTCAACCTCCCCTGGCACAATTCCCCTGCAAGGAAATCAGAGCAGAGAGCGAAGCTGTTAAGAAAGGCTGGCCTTTGCTATGGAAGTGTATCAGGACCTAGCCATGAGTAGGAAGTGTTCCTCCTGCTTTATTTTCTTATGAATTACAATAAAATATTGCACTGACTGCAAGCCTGATGTGAGAGCCAGCAGTGTTATTGCTCTGGCAGTATTTAGTTTGCTTGTATATTCTCTTGACTCCAGCTGGGCTCTAATTTTGCCCATGGTAGCTACACGGTGTGCACGTAAAAGCTTCCATAAATCTGCTTGTTCAAACTGAAGTAGGCATTTTGTATTATGAGATTGTCTTGCTCCAAAACAAATCCACATGATTAGAGCAGTGGATTTAACTAATTGTCCTCCGAGCAGCTCCTAAGGGAAAACAAAATTGTTGTCGGTGTTAGCAGTGCCTCAGAGAGGGATCAGTCGGGATCAGCAAGAGCATGGGACCACGTGCCTCAGGGTTGTGTTCTTTGCCAGCTGGCAGGAAGATAATTTACATAAAATCATTAGCACTTGCCTTGGGGCAAAAGCCATCATAAAAGCTGGTGTCTGAACAGAGTCCAACAGCCCAAAGTGTAACTCCTGTGACGTTTCTAGAGAAATGCACTTTGAGATTCAGAGCCCAGAATCCCACCTTTGGATTTCACTCTGGGTGAGACCCTGAGGCGTGAGGGATCTGTTGATGTCATTACTCATGTGAGATACTGAACTGATGCTTTTCAGAGACCAACCTCCACCTGGCTCCAGCCTCCTTCCAAGGACTTGAAAGCTCCTCTTCTCCAGGCTGAACAATCCCAGTTCCCTCAGCTGCTCCTCACCAGCCCTGTTCTCCAGACCCTCCACCAGCTTTGTTGCCCTTCTCCAGTCCCTCAATGTCCTTCTTGGAGTGAGTACCTCAAAACTCAACACAGTAGTCAAGATGTGGCCTCACCAATGCTGTGTACAGTGGGACAATCCCTACCCTGGTCCTGCTGGCCACACTACCCCTGATCCAGGCCAGGATGCTGGTGGCTTTTTGGCCACCTGGGCACACATTGGATCATCTTTAGCTGCTGTCAACCAGCACCTCCAGGTCTTTTTCTGCTGGGGAGTTTCCAAACCACTCTGCCCCAGCCTGGAGCATTCATGAGGTTATTGTGACTCATGGTCAGGACCCAGCACTTGGTCTTTTTGAACCTCAACCCATTGACTTTGGCCCATTGATTGAGGGTGTCCAAATTCCTCTGCAGAGTCTTCCTACCCTCCAGCAGGTCAACACTGCCTCCCAGCTTGGTGTCATCTGCAAACTGAGGGAGCCTTGATCCCCTTGTCCAGATCATTGGTAAAGATGTTAAAGAGACCTGGCCCTAGTGCTGAGCCCTGGGGATCACCACTTGTGACTGGGCACCAGCTGGAGTTAACTCCATTCCCCACCACTCTTTGGGCTTGAGCTGTCAGCCAGTTTTTCACCCATCCAAGCCAAGGGCTATGGAACTACCACCTCTCCTGATCACTCAGCCCCTTCAAGGATGTTTTTTAAAGCATTTTAGTACAGAAATTTGGGAATATAATTTTGTGATGCTCCTCTGAAACTGCCTGCCTCATTCGCACTCAAACCACAGAGAAAAGCCAATTACAGGCAAAATGTTGTATTCTACCTTTTCATCCACACGCTGGGGCTGCAGAGGATTGCTCATTCTTGGGTCACTTTGCATCTCTTGGAGCAGAGCAGGCACAGGCAGTGTGACACGCTCTGGCATTCTATGCTGAGAGCCCACTGATGCAGAGAGCAATTTTCTAGTAAAATTTTTCCAAATTAACTTTTTTTTTCCCCCCATGTAGGAGTTATCACTGTCAGAAGAGGAAGAGCTGACCTTTCTTCTTTTTCCCCTGAGTCAGTCATTACCTACATTTCCTCCCAACACAGCTTGCTCCACCTTGCTTGTCTTCAGTGTTATGCTCCTGTGTCATCATTTCTCTGAGGATCTGTTGCTCTCTGGTATCTGCTGGAAGAGCAGAAACAGGAGCAGAAAGAGCAGGGGAGGCTGCTGCACCCATGATGTGGTGCTTGCTGTCATACCAGTGGCTCCAGTTAACACATACCTGCTGCTATGCATAGGTGAAGGGCAATGAATACAAGCCCCAAGCAGCAGAAATCTAACCAAAAAGTCCATGCAAGACACTGGGCAGCACCTAAATACCAAAGGCAAAGACATGCAAACCTTCCTTGTCATCAGGTGGCCTGAAATTGTGCCAGGGGAGGTTCTGCTTGGAGATTAGGAAACATTTTTTTGCTGCAAGAGTGATCAGGCATTGGAACAGGCTGCCCAAGGAGGTGGTGGAGTCAATAAATGTGTGGACATGGTTTAATGGCCATGGTGGTTTTAGCTTGATGATCTTGGAGGTCTTTTCCAACCCAAGCAATTCTGTATTCTATGATCTCAGGTGAGACCAGGTGACCTAATTTATGGTCTGGATGCCTGAACCTGAGCTAGTCACTCTGGAGTCCCTTTGTAGTCAATGTAGAAAGAGATACAGGGATAGCTAACATTTGCACAACCTTTCCTCTCCATTCCTCTCTCTAGAAACCTGGGAATCCTGGAGTATCCTGGAGGACCAGCTCAGCCACAGAGTCACAACCATCTCAGCTGATTCCCTTCCCAAAGACACCCCCCGTGTCCTACCTGGGAAAAGCCTCTGAATGGAGAAAGCCTTCCCCCAGCCAGTTTCCATGGCTGGCAGCTGCCCAGCAGGTCATTAATATGCTCTGTAATTCCAACCCAGCTATTCTAATGTGCATTGATTTCATCTTAGATGGGACAAAGGGCTTGTTGCTTATTAGTGGTGGCAATATATCTCCATGGCAAAGGCAAAAGCAAAGGCTGGCTGCTGGCTGCACACAAATGACTCAGAGGAGCCAGCAGTGCCTGCTGGAGGTGGACCTGCTACTCCAATGCCTGACCACTCTTCCAGGAAAGAATTTCTTCCTAATCTCCAACCTAAACCTCCCCCAGCACAATTTCAGGCCATTCCCTCTTGTTGTACCACCTGATATTAAGGAGAAGAGACCAATCCCCACCTGGATCCAACCATTCAGGGAGTTGTGGAGAGCAATGAGGTCTCCCCTCAGCCTCCTCTTCTTCAGGCTCTTCTCAACTGCTCCTCACCAGCTCTGTTCTTCAGATTGCCCTTCTTTGGACACACTGCATCATCTCAGTGTCCTCCTTGGAGTGATGGCCTCAAAACTGAACCCAGTATTTGAGGTGCAGCCTCACACAAAGCAGTGATAAAGCTGGCAGGAACCAGTGTGGCCATTGCAGGGGGTCAGGCTTTTGACCTTGCAGATCCTTCCACGAGGGTGGCCTACATCCCTTTCCCACCCCACACAGAGTGGCTGCATGCCTGCAAGGCTGTTCTCAGGCTCATTCCTGCTCATGTCATGCATGGCTAGTGAACCCCCATTTGATCTGTCTTTTGGAGATTTACTCTCCACTGCCTGTGCTACTGCTCCTCTGCTGATAGTTAGCATCCTTTGTATGAGTTGTCTATTGACACCACATCCAACAGAGCCTGGTTGTGTGCTGAGCAACCTCTGACTTTGTTTAGCCAATAATCACATCATTGATTGGAAACAAAATTCAAGTGGAAGGAGTTGAAGGACTTCTTTCAGGTGGAGAAGTTCCCCAGTCTCCACCTGTGTCTAAGGTGTTTCAGTTGTGTCACTTTGACATGTTATAGCTCACTGGTGGTGTTCCTGCAAGGACCATCCTGTAGATCAGCCTCCAGCAGCTGTCAGGTGAAGACTGAACCTGGCTGCCTCGTTGAAGATGATTATTTGGGTATATTTTTTTTTATCACAAAGAATAGCATAAAAAATTAGAAATCAGAATTGTAGAATCCAAGAATGGTTTGGGCTGGAAGGGACCTTCAAGATCATTTAGTTCCAACCCCCTGCCATGGGCAGGGACACCTTCCACTACAACAGGTTGCTCAAGGCAGCATCTAGCCTGGCCTCAAACACCTCCAGGGAAGAGGTATCCACAGCCTCCCTGGGCAACCTGTTCCAGTGTCTCACCACCCTCACTAGAAAGAATTTCTTCCTAATCTCCAGTCTTCCAGCTTCAATCTGTTGCTCGTTGTCCTGTCACCAGGATTTCCTACAGGTAGGAAGTGGGGCTGTGAACCCTAGCATGGGGGTGGGTTGTAAGGCATCTCTGGAGATCATCCAGTCCAACCTCCCTGCTCCAGCAGGGTCACTCACAGCAGGTTGCCCAGGATCACAATGTCCAGGTGGGTTTGGAATCTCTCCAGAGGTGACTCCATAACCTTTTTGGGTGGCCTGCAACAGGCCTCCACCTCCCTCAAAGGAAAGAATCTTTCCCATGTCTGGAAACACACAATCCATTCTGGAGGGCTACAGAGACCTCTGGACATGCACAATTCTCATTGGATCTGGGCTGCACAGTGCAAAGCCCAGCAGTGACCTTGGTACCCAGGGACAAAAGCTTCATGGAGCAGTTCCTGCACCATACATCTTATTCCTTATGGCAAGGAGTGAAGACTGCAGGAATCCAAGAGAAGAATCTCTAGGATCTGGGTTTAAGCACCAGTGGTCTGAGTTTGTGTTGGGACTTTAAAAAGAGGCAGAGAGGTCCTGTTTCTGTGCTTAGAGGCCAGGTCTAGAGACCCCCAGCCACAGTTATCACCCCTGGGATGACCAGCTGGGATCCCTGTTAACCCCCCTCATGCTCAGGTTGCTCTGAGCAGAATTGGTTTGCTATTTTTAGTTCCTAAAAATAGCTTTTGCACTCTGGTTTGAAGGGATTTCTGATCTTTTGATTTTACAGGAGACTGGAATTGATAAGCTGGGTGATTTCAAGGGCTGCAGTTTCAATCAGACCCCCATGCTCCTCACTGCCCACCCAGGAGACTCTGACCACAGGGAACGACAAGTGCTGGGATTTGAAGGTTTAAGCCAAGGCCACCAAGTCCCATAGCTTGAGCACTACCAGTTTGGTGTCAGCTCTGGGAGCAGCAGCTTAGCTGGATAATGTCTGTGTTAGATTCATAGATCCTAGAATGGTTTGGGTTGGAAAGGACCATAAAGATCACCTAGTTCCAACCCCCTGCCATGAGCAGGGACACCTTCCACTAGACCAGCTTGCTCAAAGCCTCATCTTCAGCTACCTGTTCCACCACACAGCTAAGAGATGAGTGTGGTACCTATTGCAAGTCTACTTTGTAATTGTGTCTCAGGACTAAACTATGCTTGTGTTTGAGGTTCAGGACTAAGCTCTGCCTGTGTTTCAGGTTCAGGGCTAAACTGCCTTCTGCATAGCTAGGTGATACCTGAGAAGTGTGAGCCTAGTCCTTCACACAGAGAGCTATGAGGAAGATTGGAAGCTTCTTGACAGGTCAGAAATCCCATCTACAGAGAGATGCTTTGTGAATTAACTCAGCACCACTTGAGCCCTGGAGAAGTGCTGATAGATGCCTCTTGGATTGCTCTGCCGTGAGCTTAGTGTGGAGACATTCAGATGGCTCCCCGGTGTCCTCAGGTGCTGGAATGCTGCTGGAAGTGCCTGGCCATGGAGATAAGATCCAGCACCCTGAAGTGATGCTCTTCTTCCCCAGCCTCACTTTACAACCCAAGACCTTTCCGTGGGCTTTGGTGCCATCAAGTGGCAGCGATGCTGAATGGAGAGAAGCACTCAAAAATCCTTGGTTCTGAGGCACCCAACAAGAAAGATTCATTTCCCCACCAAGTTCGAGGGTGTGAGACAGTGTAATGGCAAAGAGAAATTCCTAGAGATGTTTGAATCAGGTGGAAAAGTCAGCTTTCTTTTTTCTTTTTTCTCCCCTGAGGAAAGAGGGAGAAGCTTGGCTTTGAGAAAGGATTCGTGCAGCTGCCGTCAAGAGAGGGGCTGAAAATCACATCAATATTCTCTGCACTTTCAAGTGTTCTGGGACTTGAGCCAAGGAAAATAGCTGGGTCTTCATCTTAGGTAAACTCCTGAGACACAAAGTCAGTGGAGCCAGACTGAAATTAGACTGACCCTAAAAATTTTAGCCTAATCTGAAATATGTAGGGATAAGAGTTTGGTGAATTTTGCTTCTGTTTTGTTTGGGTTTCTGAACTAACAAAAGGGGCTCATAGGGTTCATGTCCACATCAAGCACATCAGATTCTCTGTACTGAGACTAATAGCCTGCTCAAGTCAAAATTAGCATGGCCTGAGCTAAACCACAGCTCCCAGCAGGTGTCCAGCTGAAACTAAAGAAATGAGGAGCTTCTTTTCATTTGTTCCCATGAGCAGCTATCTGAGCTGCTGCAGATGGGGGACTTCTTCCTAATTCAGGTCTGCTCATCTGAGACATGGGGGACTTCTTCCTAGTTCAAGTTTTCCCATCTAACCCCCCCAGACAGTGAATCTGGGGATGACTCCCTCCACAGATCTCTGGTTCTTTCACTCCCTTTTTTCTGTCTTTTTGCTTATTGGTTTGTGTTTGCAGCTGAGGAAGACTGAGATTAATAATTTACATCAGTCTTGGGGATTCTTTCTTTGGATCTATAAAGGGATGGGAAAACAATGATCTGCTCTTCTCCTGTCCCAATGGAAGTATCTAGTGAGTTAAAAACAAACAAAAAAAATCACTGACCAGTATTTGTGTTTTTAAAGAAGTACTTTGCTTCATAGTTACTCCTACTTAACAAATTGAACAGCTTAGATTATTTTAGGCAAGAATGGAATAGGACTGCTGGAAAGCACAAATAATTGGAATCATCAGGACTTAGGATAGAATCACAGAGCTTTTTTGGTTGGAGAAGACCTTTAAGAGCATTCAGTCCAGTCCAACCATTCCCCAGCTCTACCAAGTCTGGTGCTAAACCAGCTGGAACAGGTTGTCCAGAGAGGTGGTTGAGGTCCCGTCCCTGGTGATATTCAAGGTGAGGCTCGACAGGGCTCTGGGCGACCCGATCTAGTTGAGAATGTCCCTGCTCAGTGCAGGGGGGTTGGACTGGATGATCTTCAGTGGTTCCTTCCAACCTGGGTGATTCTATGATTCTGTGTCCCTCAGCACCACATCTATGTCTCTTTCAACACCTCCAGGGATGGGGACTCAACCACCTCCCTGGATTTCTTCATACCTCGTCCCAGCTCCGTCCTAAATGTGCTGTAAAAAAGCAGAAGTGCAAAAACTTGCAAGGTCCTTTTTTCCTCCCAGCACTTTCCGTGCCTGCGGCCGAGAGCTTTTCTTAGGCGCATCACTGCCACCTGGTGGCCTGACGGGGAACTGCACATCCCTGCTGCAGCTGCGCCAGATGTTCCTTTTGCACAGCCTCCTTTCACCTTCTCCAGGTGACCAGCCTGCAGCCAGCAGGCATTAGCGAACATTGTGACACTTCTGCTGTCTCCCACTTCTCTCCCATGTCCTTAACGTGATGTCATAATATTAAATCGTTATCTGAAAGTCGCTCAGAGTAAAACAAGGAACCTTGAACTAACTTTATTAGTAGTTATTATCAGAAAGAAATTCTTTACTGTGAGGGTGGTGAGACACTGGAACGGACTGTGGTTGTTTTCTTCGTCTGAAATACAGCAGCCAAAAGCAGAGGGGCTGTGCAGGAAGCCCTGTAGGGAGTTCTCTAGGAAGCTCTGTGGGAAGAGGGGGGATTTAGACTGAGGATTAGGAAGAAATTCTTTACAGAGGGTGGTGAGATATTGGAACAGGTTGCCTAGGGAGGTTGTGGATGGCCTCTCCCTGGAGGTTTTCAAGGCCAGGTTGGATGGGACCTTGATCAAGCTGCTCTAGAGGGAGATGTCCCCGTCCAAAGCAGGGGGTTGGAACTAGATGGGGCCATGGTGGTGTTTGATTGATGATTTGAACTGATGCTTAGTGATTCTATGATTCTATGCCAAACTTCTGGGATGAGAAATTACTTTCATCATCACTCTCATAAGGATTTTACAAGTGTTCTTCACCCTATAATTAAGATCCTGGTTTGAAACTAAGTAGATCTGAGTGCAGATCCGCCACCTTGCTATGGGTTTCTTGCTCAAATAGTGGTGAGAACATTTCTGAAGCAGTGACTTAATATTATTCCCTTGGAAGCCCAGAGGAAGTTTTTCCCTTTACTTCAGTGAGGGCAGAATTTAGAACAAAACTTAGATCTTTTGAAAACAGAGTGGAGTTGTCCATCCTTTGCTCAGTTTTGTAGATTCTTCCCTTCTTGCTCTGTTTATTTATGTTGCCTGTTTTTGTGGTCAGTCTTTAGTGCCTTTTCTGTCCCTTTGTGTGTTTGTGCAGTACCAAGTGTGGTGAGCTTTGACTCTGGCTGATGTTCAGGAGATAACACAGCAAACACAACAACAACAAATGCCCATGGTCAGGGATATCACCCAGAATTTCAGATCCTTCTTATTATCTCAGATGTGCATTGAAAATTGCTTTTATCTCCAAATGTCTCCTGACATGAAACAAAACAAAGCTAGAAGTTATCCAAGCCCTGCCTGGGAAGCCTCCTGCAGAGAGTCCTGAAATGAATGGGATGTCCTGGAGCAGCTAGACCTGGTCTGTGGATGACTGGGAAAAAACAGCAGGAAATCCTCCAGTTGTGCAAGGCAAAGAGCAGCTCCACCTCTTTGTGCTGGAGGCTCATGGCTATGCCTGACTGCACACGGGGGGGAATTTGCATTGCCAGCAGGAGCTGATCAATAGGAGCTGTCTGGGAAAGCAGCTTGGTACCCGTGGAGGAGCAGGGGTGGCACTGAGACCCGGGTGGCACGTGCTCAGGGTTCGGAGGGAACTGGAAGGGGCTGCTTTGTTTGGATATCACTGCAATGGGCTTTCATGTGCAGCTGTATGTAGATAAGACAATGCCAGGATCAAACTGGACATTCAGATGCAAATCCATTGTTTATGGAACTGTATTTTGTGCTATTTTTTTTCTTATGAGCATTTTTGGAAGATTTTTTCCCCCCCCCCCGAGAATGACACCACCCCTGGGCATGGAACCTGCCTGCAATTAAGCCTCCCCAGGAGAATATTCCTACTTCCAGATTCTCTGATTACCAAATATAAGGTAGTAGCAAAGAATCTCTTTATCAGATCAGACATTTCCAACTTGCCTTCCCCTTTGTGAAGGGAAGAGGAGGATGTTCTGTGTGGTGGAGCTGGGTTTCCACATCCACACAACCTGAACAGCTTGTTTGCTTTACCAAGAAGCTTGGGAGAGGACATGGTGGGAAGGATGGGGAGTGAGAGTGGTGGGCTGATGTCTATAGGGACAGCACAATCTCTAGAGGATTTCCTACCCCAGGAGTGACTCCCAGTATATTATTTGCTGTGTTTTAGGGGCCAGTCTGTTTCTGATAGAGCAGGGGTACAGAGATTGCTGGCTCTTGTTTTGGCATGCTTGAGTCCACAGAGTGCTCCTTGTCTTGTCTACCACAGGCTTTAGGGGCTTGTCAAGTGTCTGAATAGAGAGAGAGTGTTGAGACTCATCTTGTCCCTGGAAAATGAATCAGTCAGGTGCCTGTGAAGGTTCTTAGTGACAGCTCCTGTATGCCAGGAGCCTTGCTTGTTACTTGGTGGTGGCCTAGGGACCAGGTCTGGGTGATGTAACAAGGGACATATTGTCTGGCTCTTGCAGGGGCTTTACTAGAGGAAGGTGCCAAGGGTCTTCCTCACACTCCCTGTGCCAGGATGAGCACAGTGGGAGCCTTACAAGTGTCAGCTATTTGCCAGCTTCTGAGGCAGCTTTCTTGATGCGGTTGGGCAGAAGATGAGGCAGGGATACAGAAGGCTTGACTCTGTAGAGTTCAGCAGGTATGAGTCGATTCTGCCACTCTACTCTGCTCTGGTGAGACCTCATCTGGAGTATTATGTCCAGCTCTGGGGCCCTCAACACAGCAAGGATGTGGACCTGATAAAGCTGGTCCATAAAGATGTCTCTGCTGACTGCAAGGGGGTTGGACTAGATGACCTTTAAAGGTCCCTTCCAACTCAATGCATTCTCTGATTCTATGATTTAGGCACCCAGGAGAGTGCCTAAAAGAAAATCACAGTAATCTTGATTGTCTCTCTTCAACAAGTCAGCACTAATTTGGATCCTTCATAGGAGCAACCTGCCACATGTCCAAAGCACCCCACGGACAGGCTCTAGTTGTGACTGGAGTCCACAGCCCCCCCAGCACTGTGTCCCATGGCTGGCTGCCAGACCCAGGCTAATGGAATTAAAAGAAAATTGTATCTCTGTGGGTTTTCACTTCCTTGGCCACAGCAGGTGCCTGTGCTGGGTGGTGAAATGCAACTGCAGCTGCTACAGCTGTTCCTCTGGCACCAAAGCAGGAGGCCAGTTAAACCCAGGAAGGGTATGCTATGTTCAGCTTGGAAACCCCAGACAGCAGCTTCCCACTGACCCATTCCAGGGCAATTATTGAAATTATCATGTGCTGGCTGAGGGCTTTGCTGGGGTTTGTGTAGGCTGCTTCTTTTTCTTTTTGTTTTTCTCTTTTCTTTTTCTCTTTTTCTTTTTGTTTTTCTCTTTTCTTTTTCTTTTTCTTTTTCTTTTTCTTTTCTTTTCTTTTTCTTTTTCTTTTTCTTTTTCTTTTCTTTTTCTTTTCTTTTCTTTTTCTTTTTCTTTTTCTTTTTCTTTTCTTTTTCTTTTTCTTTTTCTTTTCTTTTTCTTTTTCTTTTTCTTTTTCTTTCTTTTCCTTTTTCTTTTCTTTTTCTTTTCTTTTTCTTTTCCTTTTTCTTTTCTTTTTCTTTTCTTTTTCTTTTCCTTTTTCTTTTTCTTTTTCTTTTCTTTCTTTTTCTTTTTTCTTTTCTTTTCTTTTTCTTTTTCTTTTCTTTTCTTTTTCTTTTTCCTTTTCTTTTCTTTTCTTTTCTTTTCTTTTCTTTTCTTTTCTTTTTCTTTTCTTTTTCTTTTCTTTTCTTTTTCTTTTTCTTTTTCTTTTTCTTTTCTTTTTCTTTTTCTTTTTTTTTCTTTTTCTTTTCTTTTCTTTTTCTTTTTCTTTTTCTTTTCTTTTCCTTTCTTTTCTTTTCTTTTTCTTTTTCTTTTTCTTTTTCTTTTCTTTTCCTTTTCTTTTCTTTTCTTTTTCTTCTTTTCTATTTTTCTTTTTCTTTTTTTCTTTCTTCTTTTCTTTTTTCTTTTCTTCTTTTCTTTTCCTTTTCTTTCTTTCTTTCCTTTTTCTTTTTCTTTTCCTTCTTTTTCCTTTTTCTTTTTCTTTTTCTTTTTCTTTTTCTTTTCTTTTTCTTTTTCTTTTCTTTTCTTTTTCTTTTTCTTTTTCTTTTTCTTTTTCTTTTTCTTTTTCTTTTCTTTTCTTTTCTTTTTCTTTTCTTTTCTTTTTCTTTTTCTTTTTCTTTTTCTTTTCTTTTCCTTTCTTTTCCTTTTTCTTTTTCTTTTTCTTTCTTTTCCTTTTTCTTTTCCTTTTCTTTCCTTTTCTTTCCTTTTCCTTTTTTCCTTTTCCTTTTCCTTTTCTTCCTTTTCCTTTTCTTTTCTTTCTTTTCTTTTCTTTTCCTTTTTCTTTTTCTTTTCTTTTTCTTTTTCTTTTCTTTTTCTTTTTCTTTTCTTTTCTTTTCTTTTCTTTTTCTTTTTCTTTTCTTTTTCTTTTCCTTTTTTCTTTTCCTTTTTTCTTTTCCTTTTTTCTTTTCCTTTTTTCTTTTCCTTTTTTCTTTTCCTTTTTTCTTTTCTTTTTCTTTTCCTTTTTCTTTTTCTTTTTCTTTTTCCCTGAAAGAGCAGAAAGGGATTGTTTTGTTTGGGGTTTTCTGCCTTAAGCCACTTTCTGAGGAAATTATCCAAGCTGAAGACTCTGCCAAGCATTCTCCCAGTGGAGATGGCTCTGGGTGCAGGGTGAGGTCAGCAGTGACACATGTGGAGAGCACCCGCTCAGAGAATACTGGGCTCACTGGCAGCAGCCAGGCATTTGCTGTAATCAGAAACCAGCTTGCTGAGCTGAAGGGATCTTCTGAGTCACCTCCAGACAGCCCAGTGCTGAAGCATTGTCTGCAGGCTAAACTGCTGGTCAATATTTTTCACAGAAGTTTCCCCCTCAGTGCTGCTTCCAATGTCTTCAGGCCCTGATTAGAGCTGCAGTAGCCTGGAAGCTTCTCTGGCAGTCAGTGACTTGCTTTGAGAAACCTCTAAATCCACAGCAAAGCTCCTGGTTTCCTTCCAGAGGGTCCTTCACTGGGTAGATGGGGGGCAGCAACAGAGCTCTGTAGCAGAAAGAAGCTTCTGAAAACCTTTAATGTTGTAAGTAACTGAGATGATACAGAAAGAGATGTAAGAAGGGAGAACTGGTCTGTTGACAGTGCTGGGAGAAAGCCAGTTTCAAAGCATGATTCCCCCTCTTAATGAAGAAGCTTTCCCCCTCCACACCTTGCACTTTCAGCTGCTGAATCAAGTTGCCACTATAAGGCAGCAGCTTGTTCCTCCATGATCAGTGCAGGGAGAGTTTTTCATACTTGATGTTGCATTAGAACCTCACCTGGGTCACTCTGCTCTCTTGGTTCAGCTTGCCTGGGAGATCACAGAATGCATCAGGTTGGAAGGGACCCTTGAAAATCATCTTGTTTAACCCCCCCTGCAGTCAGCAGGGACACCTCCAACTAGATCAGGTAGCTCAGGGCACCATCAAGTCTGATCTTGAATGTCTCCAGGGACGGGGCTTCCACCACCTCTCTGGGCAAGCTGTCCCAGTATTTCACCACCCTCATTGTGAAGAACTTCCTCCTGATGTCCAACCTAAATCTCCCCTGCTCCAGTTTCAAACCGTTGCTTCTTGTCCTGACACTCCAAGCCCTTCTAAACAGTCCCTCCCCAGCTTTCCTGTAGGTCCCCTTCAGACATTGAAAGGAGATGGACAGGAGTGGAATAAAGAGCGGTCAGGTCCTCGGCCATGACAGCTTTCTGTGCAAAACTGACCTGAAATGGAGGAAGAGCAGGCAGAAGAACAGCAGCAAATGAAGGCTCTGCCGACCTGCACTCTGCTCTTGTGCACAGGAGGAGCTGAAACGTCCTCTCCATCAAAACAAGGAGAGCAATCCTGTGCATGGCTAAAGCCGAGGAAGAGAGGAACCTGCAGCAGTTGCAACAGCTGTGTCCCTCAGAGCTGGCTTCATGGACAATTCTTATTTGTAATTACAGAAAAAGGACAACTGGCTTTGGGTTGGGAAGGAGAGAGTAAACCTCCTCCCTAGGACGTGAGAAGCTCAGATGTTGCTGTAACACCACCTGCTTTACAGGGGTGGTCGCCACTGAAGCAGCAGCTTGGCCCCCGTGAAGTGCACACACTCCCAGGGATTTGGGCCCCATCAGAACAGCTCTCTTCATGGTGGGGGCTGCCACTGACACCTCACAAGCTCTCTGTGGCCAAGTCCTTCTGCATGGGACAAAGCCCAAGTTGTTTAGCTTTCAAAACCCTAAATAAGGACCTTTGGAAGGCTTTTCATGGCAAAGTCAGAGAGGTTTTCTAGGCCTTTCTGAATTGTTGCTTTCATGGCTCCAGGCAAATCAGAGGTGAATATAAAAGGAGATCTGATTTTTCCCACCATTGGAGAAAAAAAAAATTAATAAATAACTACTTCTGTTTGTACATGAAGTGCAAAGTTCAAAGCTTGCCCAGGCAATTTACTTGAACCATTAGAGTATTTTCTCCTAAATACTTTGCTGACACGTAGCCTGTCTTGTAACACACCAGCCCCAGTGATCCAGAACTTCAGCAAGCACAAACCACTCTGCAGCACAGAGAACATGCAGTGAGCTAATTCACTCTGACCTCTTTGGACATTTTCTGGCTCGTTCTTAGTTCTTAGTCCAAGTAACTTTCCCTTAAATACATCCCTTAATGATTTCAGAAGTGGGCTACAAAGCTTTGGTTTATGTGTTCAGAACCAGCATTGCGTGGCTGATTTGCAACTGCTCCAAAGAAAACAAAGTTCCTCTGGCAGGTTTTCCCAGCTCTACTTAAAGGATTCATTTTCCTCTTCCTATGTGCTGGTATTGAAGGGACTTACTGATACCAATTGGATTTTCATGCTTCAAGAGAGAAGTTTTGGATTTTAGGTGGTTGGAGTGTAATGGAAGGTAATGTGATGGTATATACCACACAGCAGCATGATTAGGTGGCCAAGAAGGCCACCAGCATCCTGGCCTGGATCAGCAATAGTGTAGCCAGCAGGACCAGGAAAGTGATCTTGTTCCTATACTCATGGCTGGTGAGGCCACAGCTTGAGTCCTGGGTTCAGTTTCGAGGTGCTGGAGCAGGTCCAAAGAAGGGCAAGGAAGCTGGGGAAGGGTCTGGAGAGCAGGGGTGGTGAGGAGCAGTGAGGGACCTGGGGTTGTTTAGTCTGGAGAAGAGGAGGCTGAGGGGAGACCTCATTGCTCTCTACAACTCCCTGAAAGGAGGGGGTTTGGTCTCTTCTCCCTGGTATCAGGTGATAGAAAGAGTGGGAATGACCTGAAATTGCTTTGGGGGGGTTAGTTTGGAATTTAGGAAAAATTTCCTTCCTGAGAGGGTGGTCAGGCATTGGAACAGGCTGCCCAGGGAGGTGGTAGAGTCACCATCCTTGGAAGCGTTCAAGAAATGTGTGGCCATGGCACCTGGGGACATGTTTTAATGGGCATGGTGGTGTTGAGTTGATGGTTGGACTGGATGATCTTGGAGGTCTTTTCCAACCCAAACAATTCTCTGATTCTCTGTGCTTTATGTGATGGGTGTCATTTTTGCTGCAAAACTCTCTGGGTTGTCAGGGTCATCTTTGCAAATGGCAGCTGGATCTCGCCACGTATTTCATTGGGAAATGTGAAAAGAGTTTTCTTCATCAACCAGAAAAAAAATGTTTCATTTGGTGACTGAAGGAAAACACTTCAAATGTCTCTTGACATAAGCTGTTTCTAAAACAAGCAATTGAAATGTCCTTTCTTGGAATTTTTTTGTTTTGCTTTGGAATAACCACAGCAGTTATTTTTGTGATGTGGTCCAGCCAATTGTTGTAATCACCCTGGTCTTGTTAGGTTATTTCCTTGAGAAAGTGGCTGCTCCCTCTGCTCCCTGTAGAATTCTTTGACTGAAAACATCATTTCACTGTCAGCAGTGTGATGTGTTTCAGGGGAAGGAGCTAATGACAGGTCATGACTCTCCTCAAGAAGGGAAAACAAGCCCTCTCCAAAGCAGAGAAAGGCAAGCTGGTTGGCTGCTCAGTGTCTGGGGATCTCCCCTAAAGCCAGAGGATGCATGCTGTGATTGTCATACTCTGGCAGTCATGGAAATGCAGAGTGTCCTACAAACAGTGACCTCTGACTCTACAGCTCCTTCTCAAACAGCCCATGCAAGAGAGCCAGCCTGGAGTAAGCCAGGGCAGAGCTCTCCATGCATGGTCACTCTCTGCAGCGTGCTGAGTTTGGTTGTTCTGCATCTCAAGGATCAAATCTTGCAGATATGATGTTGGAATTTTTTGGCCTACTGCTCACCTAACTCACACCACAACACCTGTGGTGGTTCCTCCCCTCTCCATGCATGTAGGAACTGAGATCAGATTGATGCCCAGCACAGTCCTTTTTTTTGCAGTCCAGAAGGCTAACTGTATCCTGGGTTGCATCAAAAGCAGAGTGACAGATGTGATTCTGCCTCTCTGCTCTGCTCTGGTGAGACTCCACCTGGAGCACTGCATATGGCTCTGGTGCCCCCAGCACAAGAGGGACATGGAACTGTTGGAGAGGCTCCAGTGGAGGCCACAAAGATGATAGGAGGGCTGGAGAATCTCCCCTATGGTGACAAGCAGAGTCTTGGAGTTGTTCAGCCTGGAGAAGAGAAGGCTCTGGGGAGACCTTAGAGCAGACTTCCAATACCCAAAGCAGGCTACAAGAAAGCTGTGAGGGACTTTATACAAGGGCTAGGATGAGGGGCAATGGATTTGAGCTGGAAGAGGGGAGATTTAGACTGGAGATTACAAAGAAATTCTTTCCAGTGAGGGTGGTGAGACACTGGAACAGGTTGCCCAGGGAGGTTTTGGATGAAACCTTGAGCAGCCTGGGCTAGTGAAAGGTGTCCCTGCCCATGGCAGGGGAGTTGGAAGTGGATGATTTTTGGTGTCCCTTCCAACCCAACCCATCCTATGAATCTGTGAATGTATAAACTCATTGCATGATGGTGTTAGGTCAGTGGTTGGACTTGATGCTCTTGAGAGTCTTTTCCAACCTTAAGGATTCTGTGATTCCATTCTGTGAGATGGGAACACCTCCGGTAGCTGCTTGTAAACTTGTTCATGCTGCTCAGTTTTCCCTGTTTTTGTTTTCCACTGTGTGATAAAACTCAATGTGGTGGCTCTTTCTGCCCAGGTTAACTCCTTCCTTTTCTTCTCTCTTTTTTACTTTCCCTCCACACCCCCTCTGTAATTCTAGAAGTCCTGATCCCTATTACCTAATGTCACGTAGCAGGAAATTCCTCACGGCAATTTATTCAGTGACTGCTCTTGTTTAATGTGGATTTCATCTTGGCTGTTCCATTTTCAGCTGTTGCTTTATTTATTTATTTATTTATCCATCCATTCCTTCATTCATTACTGGAGGAGTGACCTGCATTTTTTTTCTATGGAAAAAAAAAAAAAAAAGAAAATCAGAGTTTTTCAATGTGACAAATCTAGCTTTTGAATAATAATAATTCTCTGTGAGATGAAGGTAGAGTGACCATCTGCCACCACAAACTGGTAGCTCCATAGATATTTTCTCCTTCTGCTATTAATACCCAATAGCAAATCAACCCCAATGGAGCAGGAGATTCAGCTCAGATATTTCTCTGAACCTCCCAAACGATGCAGGTTTTTTTTTTAATGTCTAGCAGAGGCTCAAGTCTTTGCTGATCCTAATCTGTTAATTATGCCAGGTTAGGTGGTGGTTGAGTATTACCTAATAGAAAAGCAGAACATTTCTGCTTGCT
Organism: Indicator indicator; assembly: GCF_027791375.1. NCBI lineage: Eukaryota > Metazoa > Chordata > Aves > Piciformes > Indicatoridae > Indicator > Indicator indicator. The sequence goes on along the minus strand of NC_072032.1, from coordinate 8,138,912 downwards.
ACCTTTGATCTGAACTCAAGTTTCTAGAGGGCATGAATTAACCTGGAGCTGGTCACCTGCTCCTCAAGTTATTCTTTTCCCAGTTTAGCTACCTAGGCACTGTTCTATGTCCATGGCTTCTTGGCAATGGTAGGGTAGCCTTGAGAGAAAGCAAACAACCCTCTGCCTAAAAAGCTCTCATGGCACAGACTTCATTTCTTCTGAACAATTCCTTTGAAATGCCTTCTGGTGAGGAGAATCTTGTCCATTTGCTTTGTAACTTTTGCAAGATTTCTTCAGACAGCCTGGTCCAAAGCTAAGCATTTCTTCCTTCACAGCAGGAGTGGGGAAATGCGTTGAGCTGCCAAACTTTCTATAGAATTATGGAATTCTTTCAGATGGAAAAGACCTCTAAGATCATGGAGTGCAACCAGCTACCTAAGACCTTGCTTTGTTGCAGGTAATGCTGAAGCTCAGATGACTCTTTCTGAGGTACTGGTAGAGGAAATATTTTGTTGTTGTTGTTGAGGCCAGCCAGTTTGGAGCAACCCAGGGGCAGTGAAAAGGGAAATTTAAGGGTTTGTGTCATCTTGGGTAACACTGAGAAGTTTATTCTGAGGTGGGACTTGGGAGGTCAACTCCATGTTTAACTGCAGACTCTTAACCCACATTCAAACAATGCATTGAAGCACTCAGGCACACACATGGCCAAATGTCATGAGATGATTTAATGGCCATGGTGCTCTTAGGTTGATTGTTGGACTCAATGACCTTAGATTTCTTCTCCAAACAGAGCAATTCTCTGATTATATGGTTCTGTGAATGTCCCAAATGCCCTTTGGATATGCCCCGTGCTCCAGCTCTCCATCAAGCTGAAGGTTTGCCTGGATAATTTATTCAGGACAGAAATAACCAAAGGATTTCAGGTCAGTTTCTTGCAACATCTCTCAGACCCAGGGAACATCCATAACCTTGGTGCTCTCTGTTTGAACAAGTGCTGCTGCCAAAGAATCTTTAATCAGGCACATAAAGAGTTTCATAAGCTGTGGCAAGCAGGCATGTTCAGACACACCTCAGCAGTGTCTCTACTTCTATGTCTGGGACTGCTACTCAAAAAAAAAAAAAAAAATCAGCCCCTATAAATTAAAAATAGGGTAAAAAAAAATTACCCAATCCATGCCTGATATGATTCTGCTTCCTGGAGGAATGACTTTGGGAATATGTTTCTTGTGATGCCATCAGGTTTCTGTTGTGCATTTTAATTTTCTGTGCCTGTCCAGCAAATGTTTAACTCCTGGGCACTTTCACTGAAGTTGTGTGGATTTGTTTCCTGGGTTTGACAGGAAATTTGGGAATATGGAATCCCTGCCACTATATTCAACATAAAGGAAAACATCAACTTAGAATCATAGCATTGTTAGGGTTGGAAGTGACCTCAAGGATCACCTAGTTCCAACTCCCCTGCCATGGGCAGGGACACCTCCCACCAGATCAGGTTGCTCAGAGCCACATCCAGCCTGGCCTTAAAAACCTCCAGGGATGAGGCTTCCACCACCTTCCTGGGCAACCAGTTCCAATGTCTCACCACCCTCATGGGGAAAAACTACAAAAACACAGACATGCTTCCAAATCCCTGTTGAGAATCAAGAGGTTTTGTAAGAACTAAGGATTATTTAATTGTGAAATTCCAAGATAAGAGTATAAATGTCTCAAAATTCTGATGGCTTTTCTCCTGCTCTTTCCCCCATTCCCTTTCTTTTGCCTGAATCTCTCTTTTGGCTCACTCTGGTGTGTTGTTTGTTTGGTTTTTTTTTTCCCCAGTGTCTTTTTACACAAATATTTGGTAGTTTGCAAAACAGCAATAATTCTTGTAAGTGACCCTTTTCACAAAGCACCATCAGCTCCCAAGGAAACCTGGCCCTAACTTCCATGTAGAAGTGACTAGCTGAGTTTGAGTAACAGCATGGACCTTCATCTTCCAGCATTTATTCCAGAGGATTCCTCCTATCTCTTCCTCTAAGCCTGCATATTTCTCAGCCAAGCAAGACCTGAGGACTGGTGTGACTGCTACAAACACTCTCTGCTGCCCCATTTGCAGCTCACTCTTTTTCCTTCCCTCATTTCTTCTGTGCTCTGGGCTGCGTTCTCCTGTGGAGCCAGCACACACCAGTGGAAACAGGGAAAGCAATACCAGTGGCAGAAGCCAGAGCTTTAGGATGGATGTGTCTTTCTGCCCTCAGGCTTCCCCCAGCTGCTGACAAACCCCTGCCTGCCTCACCTCATCTGGCAGTGACCTGCAGCTCCTTTGCTTGGCCCCTGCAGCAGCAAAAGACTTTCAGACTCAGGTGGGTTTACCTCCACTGGTTGTCTTGCATGGATATCAAAAGAGACATCCCTGTCACCTTTGTCTCCTTATCTAGAGACACTCAAATCCCTCCTGGATGTGTTGCTATGTGACCTGCCCTGGGTGAACCCACCTTGAGAGGGGAATTGGACTTGATGATCTCTGGAGGTTCCTTCCAACCCCTACCATTCTGTGCCCTGAGTGATGCTCAGTCCTGAGAAGATCAGTTCATGACTGACCTCATCTAGCTACCCAATAAAGGGATTGTCCAGCTTTGATTGCAGACTGATGGATCACCCCAAAACCTTGGGAAATCAGAGCAACTGTTTATCATCTGTAGTGTGGGTCTGTCCAGCTCAGTGAAAGAGTCTATTCAGTGGCAAATAATCACAGATTCCTGGGATGTTTTGAGTTGGAAGGGACGTTAAAGATCATCTCATTCCAAACCCCTGCCATGGACAGGGACACCTTCCACTGGACCAGGTTGCTCAAGGCCTTATCCACTCTGGCCTTGAACACTTCCAGGGAGGGGACAATAGGTAACAGTCTCTTCTGCTAATGTTTAGATACCACATCCAAAGTCCTACCATCCAGAAGATCTTTGTTTAAAGACCCTTCAAATTGCTGGCAGAGAACTTTACCTTCTTGATATTAGACATATTTTCGTTTTCTGCTTTCCAACATGTTTTATTCCTCGTGAAGCTTAAAAGCCCAACCAAGCAGACAACACTGCAAAACAAATGCTGCTCAAACGGTTCAGCAGCACACAGATGGCTTCTACGTTCCTGAGTCAGAGAGACAGCTTTACACAAGGAGCATGTGTGATAACCATTTCTGTTTTAAAGGAAAAAAATACCCCACAAAATAAAGCTGAGTATTTTTTTTTTAAGCAAACATGCTTTCAAAGGAAACCATCAACCAACTTGGTGAAGAGATTTAGCAGCCAAAAAAAGTTGTCTAGCTCCAGATGCTCGGTAGCAGCTGTAACCTTGTGAAAATTGACCTATAACATAGCCACAGGGTTCTTGATTCCAAGAAGAATCTTCTCTTTAAGAAAATTGATTTGCTTTGCAAACCTTGACCCCTCACTATTTTTCATCCTCCATCAACCCCTGGGGCCCACTGACCTCACTGCAAGAAGTCACACATATGAGACACCCCCTCCCCTGCCCCTTCAAATGAGTGGAAAGATTTCCATGTAGGGGTTTCTTGGGCCAAGGTTCATTGCAACAAATCTTTCCTTGTTCTGCTGCAAGATTAAGTCAAGATGACTGACATAATTGGCCAAACAGTTTTCTAACTGGCTTTTTACTTCTGAGACGACCTCTGTTTCTCCCATCCGTCTGCTGATTACAGGTCAATAATACTGTCAAGGAGAGAGAAAATAATTTTGTCACTTAGAAATATTGTAATGGGATAAAACCCCTGGCATGTCAGATCCCTAAATTTGAAAAGATAATTGAGCTGTCAATTTAAATCTCAAGCCAGTGCCTTACACAAAAGCAGCGTTAATGAAAGCCAAGAGGCAGGTAGAGATGAGCTCAGCTGGCAGGTAGCAGTGGGCTGAGTTCTGGCGTCTGAGAGCCCAGAAAATGGGATCAGACTCTGAATCAATCTGAGTTTCTCCTGTCTACAAGACTACACTGAGTACATCTATTTTAGGAATATTCTTCCATGCAGCCCTTGAAGTAGCCACAAGTGCAAGATTATTGAGAAGGTCATTTCAGCCTCTCAGCTTCTCCATCTATTAAAGGTGTGGAAAACAAGTTTCTTGCCAACCCCTTTTTGCCTCTTTATAGTGGGTATTCCTTTCAAAGGTCACTTGCTTGTTTGGATGTCATCAAGCCAGTGACCAACTTTTATTCCTTGCTGCCTACCATGATAATCCAAAGTTTGTGCCCATTCCTATAGCAGTAATTATAATGAAGGGGCTGAACTTGATTGACTGCATCCCTGGAGCCCTGGGGGTAGAAGGTTTGTGCTGTGTCTCAGTTCCTGTGTGTGATATGTGCATTGCTGGCTGTGTTTGCCAGGCTTTTGCATTTGTCAAATGAGCTCTGTGATGTGCTGGAACCTCTTCTTGCTTTTGAATTGCCCTCAGCTCTCCCTGGCAGATCTTGAGTGCTACACTGGTACAAATGCAAAGCAGTGAACTCAACTGAGGACATCCAATTGCACTGAGATCTCCCAGGGAATGCTCAGAAATTTTTGGATTCAGTTATCCAATCTCAGCCAGGAAGATGTTTAGAGTGTTAACCACAATAAATAGTACCCAAAAGCAGGAGCCATGGAGGAAGAACCAGGCTGGTATCTTTGAAGATTTTTGTGGCTGCCTACCAAAGTTTCATAGAAAAGAAAATAAGAGTTTAGGGTTGGCCATAGAGTTGGTGACATGAGCTGGGAAATGAGAAGCAGCGTAGGGAGGAGAAGAACAAATTTGCATCCTGGGATAGTCAACATTTATAAAGCCAGCAACTAAACCACTGCTCATATGAATGAGTCATGGCCCAGCAGAGGAGCATCATTGTGAGCAGGCATGAATGAAAAAGCTTTTTCTTTGTGGAAAGAGGAAAAGTGTCCATCAGGGTCTACAGCCACAGGAGAGAAGATGAAGCCAGCAGCATTTATTTTGGGCTGATGATAGAGATAGGAGTAAACCTTATTAATTTCTGTGGTACAAGATGATTGCAACCCAGAAGCATTTCTGCTCCATCCTCAATCAGAAGCAAGTTCTCAGAAGGCTTTACATCTGTGAAAAGAATCCAGTTGGACACTTTCACTATGAATTTGTCTTCTTCACTTTTGTGTTTGGCTTTTGATGTGGGGGTCTTAACCAGTGGTTTTGCAGCTCTCTGGGACATAAAGACCTTTCTGGCAGCTCCTGGATTTTGTTACCCCAAGTTTTCTTTGTACATTGGAAGGCTGGAGAATTGGCTCCATGTGGGCCTGTAAACACTGAAGTCTGTTGGCTTTTCCCACAACAATCAATGTAAGCCTGGCAACCTGGGGTTCTGACTTGAAACAGAACCCACAGATACATAAAATTGTCCTGAAGCAGAACTGCTCCATACAGTGCTCATGAATCTTGGTGGTAAATTCCAAACATTCAGATGTCCTACATCAGCCTCCAAACCCTTGAAATTCTCCTAAAGACATGTTCTGCTACATGAGAAATACATGCTGGGTGTCTTTGATGACTCTCTGTTTCTGGGCCATTTCTGACCACACTTTTGAATTCTTCTCTTTGATGAAGGCATCTAGAACCATTCTCATTTTCGAATGAGAGCTGAGGATCTGATCATCAGGTGACTCAAGGAGCTGAGGTGTTCAATGCCTTTCACTCATCCAGATTCACTTACAAAGGGTGCTGAGGGTGCAGGGCAGAGAAAAAGCAGATCCTGACCTGCCCGTGATTCCACATGCTGTTTGTGCAAAAACCAGCTTCTCTAAGATAGGCTTTTGACTAACCCAGCCCTGCTGACACCCCTCAGCCCCCACTTCTGATTTGCACAACCCCGAGGAAGCAGGGCAGCAGAGGAAATAAGCAATAATAGCAGATCTGGTAAATGGCCTTAAGTGAAAGCATATCAGTTACAGGGCTACCAGTGCAGTCTGTGAAGGTCCATTTATGCTGGTGGAAAAAAATCAGGGGAGACTTCATGTCTTCATAAAAGGTTGACCTCAAGGGCTTTGGAAGAGAGAAGAGACTCCATTCAAGGCCAAGCAGGCTTTCTGTGCATGGTTTATTCTTTAAGGGGCTTTGCTGGGGGCTCACAGAAACACACACCCTTTGCTTGTGCACTGGGAGAGGGCAGGAGCACCCAACAAATGAGTGTGTGTAGCTCAGCAGCCTCAGCTGGCCCCCTTCCCAATATATTTTGCTTGATAAACAGCTAATCCCTGGGTGTAGTGTGGCTTGCATTCCTCCAAACTTCTCATTCATCACGGAGAGCCCAAGCTGTCCTTGTGCTGTGTGAGTGCCTATGAACAGCTCCTTTGATAAGAGTGTTTTTACATGCCTGGAGGGATTTAGCTTGTTGGACCTCTGTCCTGTAAGGAATAGGCAGACCTTCCTCTGCATGTGAGTCTGCTTTCAGAGCTGGGTTCAAGCCACAGAGAATTAGCAGGGGAGGGGTTTGCAATGAGGAGTTGCACCACGCTCAGGTTCCTCTGTTGTCTTTGTGCTGGTTCATGGCACTCACAGCATGGAATGGTTTGAGAAGTGTGCATTGCTGGTGGCCAGAGAGGAGACAGGGGGACAGCAATGTGCTCAGGGGGTCGAGAAGGCAAACAGCATCCTGGTCTGCATTAGCAATGTTGCGACCAGCAGCACCAGGGAAGCACCCTCAACAAAGAAACATTTGTGTTTTCTCTAAGTGTCTACAGTCTTTAACCTTCTCAGTGCCAAACAGTGCAGTTCAGAGCACACCTTCAGCCAGGTAACTGCAACAGATGTTTGTGGACCTGAAGAAAGGTTCCTAAGAAGTTTAGCAGAAGATAGAGAAGATCAAAGAGGTTTGAAATATGGGCAGACATGTTTCAAAGATGCACAGTCTGTGAGAGAGCAGGCATGCTGATCGCCCAACCTTTACCTGCACTGATGAAGTTTAATGCAAGGACGTTTAGCAAGGTGGCATCTCACATTAGGGGGCTCATGACACATCCTTCCTGAAGAGCCACTCCACTCCATGCCCTTGAACACAGCCACAAACACCTACCCTGGCAGGGACTCTTCAGTTACTGAGCCACAGAGACAAGACTTCTGCAGCTCCATCCCACCACAAGCTGGGAGCAGGAAAGGGGCCAGATCCAGTGAAGCACTGGTATGACTTTCTCTCTCCTTGAGGAGCATGTGGGGAGAACATGATCCTGGAATTCTCTGAGATCTGAGAAGCAGAGCAGTTCCTCAGCAGCATGTATCCAACCTGGCCCCTTTACATAGTCATGCTTCAGAGGCACCAGAGACCCTGGCTGCAAATAGACTGCTAAATAAGAAACCAGGCTGAAGATTGTCATCCTTTAGGATAAAAGCAGATGAGAAGCAGCAGCAGAAGGCAGGGGAAGAGGCAGTAAATGGGGAAAAGTTAGAGAGCAAAGGCAGCATTTTGTGTTTCTCCACTGTTACCATATATAACAATATTTCATGATTTATTTCTTCCTGACTTGTGGTAAGGAAATGAACATTGGGCTGATATTTACTACAGTCAGAGATACCATCTGCTCAGCTTTGTTTCCTTCTCTGTTATTTTTAATACATTTTTCTTTCCTTTCATTTGAGAGAAGGATGGGTGGGTTATTGGGTCAGGTGATTTGCAGACAAGCCTGAAAAATACTACTTTAGTGAAGTAAGAATTCAAACACTCCCTCTAATCAGGAACCATAAAAGGAAAAGAGATTTTTCAAGGAGTGATTTCATGTGCTGCTTGTAAAGGATTTTGGCCATTAAAAGCTTTAGTATGGTTTTAGCACAAAACCAAGGAAATAAAGTATCCAGAACCTCACATTGTGATTTTTGAAGTGTTTTCCAAACAAGAGCTCAGTTACAGAGAGGCAAAAGGTCTCCCAAGGCTCTGGTGGCAAAGCCAGGGCTGGGACACCCATCTCTGTCCATGGGATAGGTCTTCTCTATGGACCTATAGAGATTTCCCTTTGTTGTGGTGGTACCTGAGTTGCAGAACTTCAGGAGTGATTTCTGCTGAGGCAATTGGTGGTAGAAATAGGTCTAGCAATGTGCATGAACCATGTGCAGCCCATAGAAACTTAATTAGCCCTTTCTAATAGCAGTGTCCTTTGCCACCAGAGCCACATGACTGGCATAAGAGGAATTATCTGGGGAAAAAAAAATCTCAGCCAAGATTGAAGGACACTTTGTGCCCAACAAGATGTGGACTAATCCCTGCTCTCAGTTGCATCATTTGGGGGCTGCATTCTCCAGCTTTTCAGAATGGAGCTGAGCAGAGTGGGTATTAGTGCCTGGCTAGCTTGGAAGAGAATAAAGGCATCTCAGAAGCATCCATTTCCTCTAGATTCATTCTTGGATGCCCGGAACTTGGAACTGCCTTTTAACTTTCTCTTTACTTTTAGAAAGTGCTGGAATTCAGGAGCTGGAGAAAACCAAGCCTTTGATTTAATATCCAGCAGGATGGCCAGGTAAGCAGAACTTCTTTGGCAGTGGTTTGGATATGCAAGCTTTTGTTGAAGATGGCTCAGATATTGGTTGTGCTGCTGAGGGTGGCTCAGATATTGGTTGTACTGCTGAAGGTGGTTCAGCTTTTGGTTGTGCTGCTGAAGGTAGCTCAGGTTTTGGTTGTGTTGCTGAAGATGGCTCAGGTTTTGTTTTATTGCTGAAGGTAGCTCAGGTTTTGGTTGTGATGCTGAAGGTAGCTCAGGTTTTGTTTTATTGCTGAAGGTAGCTCAGGTTTTGGTTGTGATGTTGAAGGTAGCTCAGGTTTTGTTTTATTGCTGAAGGTAGCTCAGGTTTTGGTTGTGATGTTGAAGGTAGCTCAGGTTTTGTTTTATTGCTGAAGGTATCTCAGGTTTTGGTTGTGATGCTGAAGGTAGCTCAGGTTTTGTTTTATTGCTGAAGGTAGCTCAGGCTTTGGTTGTGATGCTGAAGGTAGCTCAGGCTTTGGTTGTGATGCTGAAGGTAGCTCAGGTTTTAGTTGTGTTGCTGAAGATGGCTCAGGTTTTGTTTTATTGCTGAAGGTAGCTCAGGTTTTGGTTGTGCTGCTGAAATGTCTAGGAAATGGAGGCAAATCCCCACTGCTCATAATCCCCAGACTGTGCTTTTTGTAGCGTATTTTACCCTTTGCCCCTTATATTTATGTCTTGTGCCCTACATATGTCTAAACTCTTGGTCAGGGTTTCATAAATAAATAGCTGTGACTGGAAGAAGGGGAAGAAAATAAAAATGAGCCTAAATTTAGGCTCCTAAACTTGAATGTTGGCACCCAAATAACTGGCCAGCTTTCCAAAAGCCAAGTCCCTGGAAATTTCCAGTAATCCCAGTTGCCATACCAACAGCTGTCAGCACTCTTGCAAAAGCAGGTCATGTATTTAGGTGCCAAAATGTACCAAGAGGGTTCCAATTTCAAGCTGCCTTTTTTTTTTTTTCCTCCTTAGAAGATCTGGCCAGGAGCACCAGTGATAGTTGAGAAGAGTTTCACCTCTGCTGCCAGTCTCCAGTTCTTCCAGCTGGAGTCACAAGTCTGCTATGGTCTTGCTATGTTTGGGGAGCTGGAGAGTGAGATGCTAGCAGCTGCTGCATGGATCCATCCTGGGGTGCAGCTTTGAGACACCCCGGGGACTGAATCTGGGGCACACAGCCAGACACATGCAGGGCTCAGTGTGGGATGAGTTCCCCAGGCTAGAGGCAAGGGATGGCTCAGGTCCCTGGACAGAGCAGATGCTTGGTTTGCTGTATTGCAGCATGGAGTATGGCAGACCTGCCAGGCAAGTGGGCAGGTGGCAGGTGATCCAGCCCCACCTTCATCCAGTGCTGCTCACTTCCCTCTTGTGGTCCTTCCAGCCTTGCTGGGATCCTGCACTGCCCTGCTGCCACTTTGCAGTCCCTCCTAGAATCACAGAATCCTGGAATGGTTTGGGTTGGAAGGGACCTTAAAGATTATCTAGGTCTAACACCCTGCCATGGGCAGGGACATCTCTTGTTGGGCATCAGCCAAGAAACTCTTGCAGGCAAGGGCAGAAGTGTCCCCACTTGGTCCCCTCATCTCTTGGGACTTTGAGCACAACCCTTGTGCTGCCTCTGCCTCCAAATACCTGGCTGACCCCAGGCAAGCCACTTACCCTCTCCTTCTGGAGGCAGAACAAAAATTCACAGATCCATGGAAAGTTTTGGGTAGGAAGGGACCCTGAAGATCATCTAGTTCCACTAGACAAGGTTGTTCATCCATCTTGGCCTTGACACTACTTCCTCCTCCCTGTATTTTGTCTGCCTTCTTCAGCCCCAGTGTAAGCTCCTGAGGGCAAGGTTTGTCTTCTCTCCCCAGTGTGTTCCATGCCTACCAAAACAGAGCCTTGATCTCAGCTGGGGCCATGAGGCATGGCTGCTGTGCTGCTATTATCCTTAATCATCATCCCCATAACGAAGGCAATCAGATCAAAGGCAGGTGGGGTGAGTCATTGTGGGGGTAAAGTTAGTCACTCCAAAGAGCAACAGGTATATGTAAACTTCAGCCACTGCCAAGCTTTCTCCTTTTTTCCCAGCATTTCAAGGTTTACCCTTGGGAGCAGCAATGAGCAGCACGATCTGGAAGAAATCAACCCTGGCTGTGTTTCCATGAGGACAGACACTTGTGCTCACATGCCCACCTCAGAGGGTTAATGGTGGGACTTGGCTCTGAATCATTCAGCTACGGAAATCCCTCTGTGGGCTTGCTGGATCAGAGGTGAAGCTCATTCTCTGAATGGAATTCAGGATCTGTCATTGCCTTTGGTTGCAACAGAGTCTGCATGAGAACAGCACTGCCTGCCAGAAACGTAGGGGTTTGCTTCTAAAGCATGGAATCATTAAGGTTGGAAAAGACCTCTAAGATCATCAAGGCAAATCTTCTACCCACCACCACCATGGCCATTAAACCATGTCCCCAGTTGCCATGTCCACAGGTTTCTTAAACACCTCCAGGGATGGTGACTGCACCACTTCCCTGGGCAGCCTGTTCCAGTGCCTGACCACTCTTGCAGCAAAGAAATTTTTCCTAATCTCCAACCTAAACCTCCCCTGCTGCAAACTCCTCTTGTCCTGTTGTTAGTTGCTTGGGAGAAGAGCTGTTGGCCTCTCTATAAGCTCCTTTCAAGTAGCTGTAGAGCTGTAAGTGGTTTAGTATTTTAGTGGCTTGGCATTTTTTTCTGTTTGTTTTTATTTGTTTGTTTTATTTTTACACAGTTGAATGAATCACAACAAAAGTGTCTCGAAAAGCAAAACAGAGAGAAAAAAAAAACAGTTGCAAGATGAATTACTTAATAAAATCATTTAAATGATTTTATTTTTTTGTTTTACCTGAAGGAAAAGGCCTGCAGCTAAACAATAGGATCAGACAGGTGCAAAACAAGACACAAGAGGGAGCTCACATAATAAATAATGGTGATTATTTATTCAAAAACAGCTAAGTCCTGTGGAGAAAAGGAAATGAACAAACCCTACAACTCCTGTTTGCTGCTGCTGATCTCAGCATCTCTCACAGGCTGTGGGAACTTGCTCCCCGAAAAGGATCTCAGAGCACCACATGTTGCCCATGGCTCATGATAACTCTCCCTGGTCACAAGAGCTTCATGTCTGGGGATAGCATAGAGGAGGACAAGCAAGCCAGGAGACTCCCTTCTGGCAGACTGATTTTAGAGCTGTTCCAGGAATGTTTGTCAAAGATTCAGTGCACATTGTCACTGAGAACACATCTAAATGTACTCCTGCATTGTGATGCTAGAGAATGACCATAGAATCATTCTACACAACACCTCCATGAACACTATGCCATGTCCCCAAGTGCCACATCTACTCATGTTCTGAGCACCTCCAGGGATGGTGAACACCTCCCTGGGCAGCCTGTTCCAATCCCTGACCACTCTTGCAGCAAAGAGATTTTTCCTAATCTCCAACCTAAACCTCCCCTGGCACAATTTCAGGTCATTTCCTCTGGTCCTATCACCTGATACCAGGCAGAAGAGACCAACCCCCACTTCACTCCAACCTCCTTGCAGGGGGTTGTAGAGAGCAATGAGGTCTCCCCTCATTATTATGTTGACATCAGCATCCTGCAGTCATACAGACTTGTCATGTACACTGCAGAAGGGAAGAAAACTTCTCCAACTGAAGTAATCAGTTTATAAAGCAAAAACTAGCCCTGAGATCCTTCTCTTTCTTCATTATAAGACTCCAACATGAAATGCTCAGTCTGTAAAGCCACCTAAATGCTGGATACTCTGGATCTCATCACTGGGAATTACTCTTTCCACTCTTTGGAGCAAAGTTTTTGCAGCCAGATTCCACAGCTGTGGAACTACAGAAAGCCAGGCACTGGATTCTGGGCTGGTGGAGTCCATTCTCACACTGCTCTCAATGCACTTGCTCTCTGGAGCTGAAGGAGATGTACCCTGTGTGGCAGCCTGGGCAGCTGGCTGTAGAGCAGCAATGCTGGCTTTGACTGTGTGAGCAGGTGCTTGCTTCCCCTCCCCTTCAGATGGGGAGAGTGAAACAACAGCTGTAAATGGAACAAAGTTCACAAAACTGGAGAAATAGGAATTTAATAAACAAAAAGCAAGAACCCCAAACCCCAGCTTGCAATCCTTGCACAGGAAACCTGGCATGCTTTAAATCTGAGTTAAAGTTGTGTACTGTAGTTAAACAATTGCCTGCTAGCAGAGCCCCCCGTGTCTGAGAGATGAGAAGGAGCCACGTGTCCTCCATGAAACCAGACTGACACACTGCAGTCTGTCTTCTTTAGGCTTGTTGGAAGATCATATTTTGTTCTGCAGGCTATAGTTCAAATGAGCCATGTGTCGTTTGCCAGCAGGTATTCACAGCACTGTGCTACCCTGCATCTCTACCAGTCTGCATTTGTTAGCACTGGCATGTGGTAAAACAGAGACTCACAGAATGGGTTGGGCTGGAAGTGACACCAAAGATCATCCAGTTCCAACCCCCCTGCCATGGGCAGGGACAACTTCCACCAGCCCAGATTGCTCAAGGCCTCATCCAACCTGGCCTTGAACACCTCCAGGGAGGGGGCATCCATGACGTCCCTAGGCAACCCGTTCCAGTGTCTTACCACCTTCACTGTAAAGAATTTCTTTCAAAACAAAACAAAACAAAACAAAACAAACCCAGTTTTAATTATCCCCAGGATCAGGTCCAAGGAGCTTTTCTAATTCAGCTGGGTCTATTTAATTCCCAGTATCTAAGCTACCCTAATGAAAATGTTACTGGAGGTTTCTTCTTTGACTCCCTTCTTTTAGATCATAATAAAGACAGCTCACTTGAGCAAATAGTTCCTTTGAAATGTTAATCCTCCTCAGATGTGTTTTTTGTTAGATCAGCTGCACTGGTAAAATACTTTCTATTTCCTCATTAGCTGGGATGCAGAATACCACTTATTAGCCATATGGACACAAAGTAGCTCGTTGATGAAGACAACTGAATTAAAGCCTCATGCTAAACAATGAATTAGCTGTGAGATGGGGTGTGAAAACCAAAGCTCCACACTACTGGGTTGCCTATCCACCTCTCAGCCAGCACAACCTCTCTTCAAAAGAGGCAAAAGAAACATATCCCAGACACCACCCCTGGTCAAGCTAAAATCCAGACAAGAGCACAGAAAGGAGCTGGATGAGTGAATGGACAACCCTCCAGCAAAGGGGCTTGCTGGGATGTTCTTTTTGATTGTATTCGACTCACAGAATCCTAGAATGGTTTGGGGTAGAAGGGACCTTAAAAAGATCTGGGAGGACCCAGTCCTGAGCTGAGTGACCCTTAGACAAGCTTCTCCCTGAGAGCACCCCACAAGTTTCCTGCAGCTTCTTGCAGTGGAAAACCACCAGAGCTGATCCAACACAACCTCACACCAAGATCAGTCAGGTTCCTCTGGCTGATCCCTGCTCCCTCACTTGGCACTGGATTAGGACCTCCCTTGTGAACTAATTCCTAATTCCTCCTGGAGAAAGTAAGGTGAATTCCTGACACTTTTTTCTTTTCTTCCCACAACAGCAGGGAACAAGCTGCTTGAGTTTTCTGCTGAGAGACCTAAATGTTGTGTCAAGGGTTTGTTGTCATCATTAATGTGGGCTTGTGGTCATGTCACCTGGGGAAACATGAAGGGCAACAGAGCTGGGGAAGGGTCTGGAGAACAGGGCTGGTGAGGTGCAGCTGAGGGAACTGGGGGTGTTTAGCCTGGAGAAAAGGAGGCTGAGGGGAGACCTCATTGCTCTCTACAACTCCCTGCAAGGAGGTTGGACCCAGGTGGGGGTTGGTCTCTTCTCCCTAGTCTCAGTTGGTAGGAGGAGAGGAAATGACCTGAAATTCTGCCAGGGGAAGTTTAGGTAGGAGATTGGGAAAAATTTCTTTGCTGCAAGAGTGGTCAGGGATTGGAACAGACTGCCCAGAGGAGTGGTCACAGAGCACTGAACAGGCTGCCCAGAGAGCTTGTGGAGTTCTCCTCTGGAGACTTTCAAGACCCATCTGGATGTGTTCATGTGTGACCTGTGCTAGATTCTGTGGTCCTGCTCTGGCAGAGGGGATGGACTCGAAGATCTCCAGAGATCCCTTCCAACCCCTACCATCCTGTGATCCTGTGAACCTGTGGTGGAGTCAGCATCCCTGGAGTTGTTAACACAATGTGTAGTTGTGGCACTTCAGGACATGGTTTAGTGCCCATGATGTGGGGTTGACAGTTGGACTTGTTGATCCTAGAAGGCTTTACTACCTTTAGTGATTAAAAAGCTCATCTTGGGAATTCTCAGCTGAGAAGATGACAGTGGGCTAGTTGACTTCTTTTAAAAGTGCTTCTTCTTCCCTGTGTGACTGCTGTGAATCTCAGGAAGAAGTGATGGGTTAAAATGAATTGATTACATTGACACAGCCAGGCATAGCTGATATTGAAAGGGACTTCTAGAGACTGTCTTGCCCTAGCCCTCTGCTCAGAGTACAGTCAGCTAGAGCAGGTTACTCCAGCCTGTGTCAAAGTGGCCCTTCAGCTCCTTTTGCACATCCAAGCTCTCTGGGTGTTTATTCTTCCTCGAGTGGGTCATGCAGATCTCTCAGCCAGCAGTACTTGCTGGTTCCTAGCAGTGAGGGGAAGCTGCAGCATCCTTTTTCCATCTTGTTTTACAACTCATCTTCTTTTCCTTCCAGCACTGCACTGTGAATACTCTCTAATAAACCAAAGTCACTTGGACAAGCAAACTTGAAAGGAGGTGAAAGAGGGACAATTACAAATCCTCACTGTCTGTGGAGTAGAAAGTTGACTATCAGCAGCACTTTTCCCACAATAAGGCCAGGAAATCCACAGGGAAAATAGCCAGGACACACTCTCAGCTGTTTATAAGATAACATGAATACTAAAAGGCAGCTTGGTCCAGCACAAGGCTCCCAGTATACTTTGGAACTGGTTCTCAGTGTTGGTGCTGACCCAAAGCCACCACCAGTGCCGGTGACCCTCACCAGAAGCCCAGCCAGTGAGTCAAGGGTCTACAGCACCACCACTGGACTATGTCACAGTGTTTTGGGGACATCTCAGCCAGCTTCCTCTCTTAGTGTCTGATACAGACACTCAAAGTGTCTGAAGTGGAGGATGACAATCATAGAATCATAGAATCATGGAATAGTTTTGGTTGGAAAAGCCCTCCAAGATCATTTAGTCCAACCACTCCCTAACTCTACCCAGGCTGGTGCTAAACCATGGCCCTCAGCATCTCTGCCTCCTTGAAACACCTCCAGGGATGGGGATTCAACCACCTCCCTGGGCAGCCTGTTGCAGCCTTTGAGAACCCTTTCAGTGAAGAACTTTCTTCCAATGTCCAACCTAAACCTCCCCTGCTGTAACCTGAGGCCATTTTCTCTCATCCTGCCACTTGCTACCAGGGAAAAAGAGACCAACCTCACCTGGCTCCAAGATCCATCAGCACAGATCTGTCCAATGCTCAGCAAGCACCACTTTGTATTTGGAATAAAAAATGATGAGACTGAGTCAGGGTGTGAAGGAGACTGAACTGGCACAGCTTTGGCTGACTTATATTTCAGTCACTTTCTTTGTCATGGCCCAAAACGGTGCAAGTCTTTTCCAACCTTATTGATTCTGTGATTCTGTAATTAATGCAGGCTGCATTTCATTGTACATTTATTCAATATGCTATTGGTGGTTTGGGGTTTTTTGTTTGTTTGGGGGTGTTTTTTTGTTCGTTTGTTTGTTTGGGGTTTTTTTGAGTCTCCACAGTAAAACACAGATTGAAATATCTCAAACCAATCATTAGACTTTAGGACATTTTTCTCTTTGGGAAGAGTTCAGCCATTTCCAAAGCCAAAGCTTCAATGCTCAGCTGGTTTCACTCTCCTGCTCTTTTGTTTCTTCCAGTGGGATATGTTAAAATTTCCCTCATTTATGTTTTCATGTCTTTTCTCAGCCTAGTGGTCATTCTTCCAAAAGGAACATAAAGTAGTTATTGTTCATACATCCATACTGGGTAACAGCAAATGTTTCTGGAGTCCTGGGCTTGCTGTAATGACATTAGATGAAGCAAAAAGAAAAAAAAAAGGAGATGAAGTAATACTGATCTCTGTGACAGCCTCTGTCTGCAGGACAAGGATTTAATTCAGAATCAAGCCACATTACTGTTAAAGAAGCCATTACTCACTTGCAAATTCCCCCCCCACACACCCCCATACCCCATTTCATTGCTTTGTGCAGTAAGCTGGTACATTTATCCACAAACATTTGATGACTGATGCTTTATTTTGCCTTTGAATGTTTCTTTAATGAAATCTGGGTGCCTAAGAATACCCTGTCCCACAGTTAACCATTTTGCCCTCCTGTTAACAGAGCTGGCCTCCTGGTGCTCCTTGTCATTGACTTCACTTTGATATGGGGCTCCTTGAAGGAGAAGAGCAAAACTCAGGTATCAGCACAGATAGCAAATAATTTATAGGATTTTACTGAACAGAAATAGTTGTGCCTCTTTGAGCAGCTTTTCTGTCCTTTGTTAGCAGGCTTGGAGTTCCTTATGTTTTGCATTAGCTATGGAAAGCTTCCCTTGAGCTTTATCAAACTGTCTTGTCCTGAGAACACATAAAACATCTTTCTTCCAGGCCTAGGCTCTGCTCTGTTGTCTTTTAAAAGTTTTGGTGTAAACTTTACTGAGGGACATTCAGTCCAGCAATACTGGAGAGTCCAGCTAAACTATTTCTGGGCTCAGTGGTGCTCCTGGTCTCTAAGGAGCTTCTACGGCCGCCAAAAATCCCTGGGACATGTGCACAGCCACTTTTCCCAGGCTGGGCTGTGCTGCAGAGCAGTAATGTGGCTCTGTGTTGATAAGAGAGAAGATTGATATTGTACCAGCTGAAAATGGCCTGACACTGGCTGAACCTCTCCTGCTTGTGGCTCCGCTGGGTGTCACTGGAAGGTGAAGCCATCAGAACAAGAGTCCGGATTTAGGCACCAAACAGATTCAGCAGGCTCTTTCTGGGTTAAAAAAAAAAAAAAAAGGGAAGTTTTGTGTGCTGAGCTCCTTCCTTTTGCCCTTTTTGTGGGGGTCACACCTGTCCATCAGGGGAAAAATTGGAGCAGAAGAAAACTAGAAAGGAAGGAAGGTGCAGGAGCGGGGAGGTGTGGGAGCGGGGAGGTGTGGGAGCAGGAAGGTGCAGAAGGAATGGTGCAGAAGGAATGGTGCAGCAGAAGGAATGGTGCAGCAGAAGGAATGGTGCAGAAGGAATGGTGCAGCAGAAGGAAGGTGCAGCAGAAGGAATAGTGCAGCAGAAGGAATGGTGCAGAAGGAATGGTGCAGCAGAAGGAATGGTGCAGAAGGAATGGTGCAGCAGAAGGAATGGTGCAGAAGGAATGGTGCAACAGAAGGAATGGTGCAGAAGGAATGGTGCAGAAGGAATGGTGCAGCAGAAGGAATGGTGCAGAAGGAATGGTGCAGCAGAAGGAATGGTGCAGAAGGAATGGTGCAGCAGAAGGAATGGTGCAGCAGAGGGAATGGTGCAGAAGGAATGGTGCAGCAGAAGGAATGGTGCAGAAGGAATGGTGCAGCAGAAGGAAGGTGCAGGTTTTTCCCAGAGGAGCCAACCATGCTGAGGGAGCGTGGCTGCTGCCCTCTGCTCACATCCCCATGGCTGAGAGCTCTGGCAAAAACACATTTTGCTATCACCACGCTGGTCTTGCTGTTCCATTTCTAGGCCTGGATGACCTAAACATCTGAAACTAGGAGACTTTCCTTCCTGTATTCTCCTGAGTGAAAATAAACCATCAAGGTTGTTTCTAAGAAAGAGGTTAATGTGTTCTTACAAAATGTATTTCAAGCTGATTGCTACCTTGCTTTAGAGCTGGGGCTTCTGCCACCCCTCCTCCTCTTCCTGGCACCAAACAATAATTTAAATCTCACCAAAAAGACAAAGTTTCAGCCATGTCCCAGCCTTGCAGCAGGTATCTGACCTCTAAAGAACGTCAGAGGCTGAGATCTTTTGAGATCTTTGTGGCTTTATCAGTTGAAAATGGGCTCAAAGTGCTTTTGAGAACCTGGTTGTCTATATGGGTGTGTGAGAAATGCCACAGGATGGGTGAGATGAGTCACAGAGAGGATCCTGTTTCTCTCAGAACAAACCCTGGTGCCACTACCACTTCTACTCTTGTTCTTAAAGCTTATTCCCTTCCTTA
The DNA here is from genome assembly GCF_027791375.1 of Indicator indicator. Taxonomy (NCBI): domain Eukaryota; kingdom Metazoa; phylum Chordata; class Aves; order Piciformes; family Indicatoridae; genus Indicator; species Indicator indicator. The sequence continues at coordinate 8,120,210 of NC_072032.1, read as the reverse complement.
CAGCTTCGTCCCTTCATTTGCCTTAGGACCTTTTGTCCCATCCTTTCCATACACACCACTGACACTTTTTTTTTTTTTTTTTTTTTGGTGCATGCTGCTCACTTCTCAGAAATCCTTTCTGCTTTTTAAGGGTTATTTGCCCTTTTGCAGCCAGGCACTGTGCTCTCTCTGTTGACATGAGCCCTGCAGAGAATTATCGCTTGGACATGCCCGTTGGTGCCAAGTGGAGATAATGCTGTCCTTTCAGGCTGAAGCCTGCCTGTAGGAGTGTTCCCAGTATGATTTTCACAGTTATAACTGCAGTTAATCTTAAACCTGGCAATATCCTTCCTTCCTCTGTAATGTTTTGAATGGCTCTTGCAGGGTGGAAGGCTCCTCAGGGGTTTGCAGCGTTGTGTTCACCTAAGTGTCTCCTTCTCGCCAAGCTGGTGGTGTTGAACCCAGGTCCAGCTCAATAGGCAACCTGATCGTTTATATTGGAGTGCAGGAAGCTGCCTGTCTTTTCCAGCTTCACACCACTGAGAGGAGGAGGAAGCATTTTTGCTCTGAGCAAGCAGGAGGTGCCCTGGAGCACACAATGGTCGGTAAATACGCGGCAGCAATTTACGGAGGTTTATTTTTAACCCAGGACCTGTGGGGAGAGAATGGCTCGGACTGGGAAAATCAATCAGGCTGTTGCAAAGCAAGCTTGAAATGAAAGGGCAGTCAAGGAGGAAGTGGTAAATAACACACAGGGCTGATTGCTTCTGGGCACAGTTGAGACCTTGAGTTTCAAGAGTAATTACCTGGTCACACCTAACCCCTAGCCTGTGCACGATGCACAAACTACATGTGCAAAGCCTGCAGACATCAGTCAAGAGCCTGCTCCTGCTTCCTTGGTAAGAGCCAGCTTGTGCCTGGCTTCATCTAAGGTTCTGGATTTCCTGGACACAACAGTACATCCAATTAAACCACTCAGTACCTTGCAGTTAACCAATATCCTTACTGGGTAATGAATATCCCTGTTTGAGGCTCCAGACTTGGAAGTATTCAAAGCCAGGCTGGATGAGGCCTTGAGCAGCCTGATCTAGTGGAAGGTGTCCTTGCCCATGGTGGGGGGTTGGAACTACATGCTCTTGAAGGTCCCTTCCAACCCAAACTATTCAGGCATTGGAACAGGCTGTCCAGAGAGGTGGTGGAGTCCCCATCCCTGGTGGTGTTCACAAAATGTGCGGACGTGGCACTTCAGGGCATGGTTTAGTGGTCATGGTGGTGTTAGGCTGACTGTTGGACTTGATGATCTTGGAGGTCTTTTCCAACCAAAGCTATTCCGTGATTGACACCAAAGCCAATCTCTTTCAACAACCATCCATAAAACAGACTGCCCAGTCTAGACTCTCCTCTCTTTGCCCCATGTCCTCACTGCCTGCAGACACTACCATAGATATGCAGCCTAGAAGTGGATGCTACTGGGTCAGCTTATGAGTATCACCCTCCAGAATAAGTTCTTCTCTTTGCTTGTTTTGTTCTCCTTAATTTGATGATCCCTGCATAACACTTACCTTGTGATTCCCCCACCCTACATTACATAAGGTGCTTCTCAGGGTGAGCCACTTGAGTTGGGTCACTTGGACATGCAGGATGAAGTCTCCAACACTGTTTCATCTTTTATGTGGATGATTCAGAAGGCTTGACTCTCCACAGGGCCAGAAGGAGACTTTTCATCTCTGTGAGCTGCCAGAGAGCAACCCAAAAGGCCATTTTCTATCTCCTCTCTGTAGAAAGAGACAGACTGAATGTGCACATCTCCTGGGTCATTGATTGGATCATCTTCTGGGGTGAAAGGCACATCACAGAATCAAAGAATCACAGAATCAATAAGATTGGAAAAGACCTCAAGGATCATCAAGTCCAACCTGTCCATCAGGAACACAGCTATCTCCTGTCTGGAGCAGACAGGTTCAAGCAGCACCTGGTGTGTTATATTTCACAACTGCTCCATGAGGGACAAGAAAGGCAAAATCAGGTTGTCATTGTCCACCAATCTGCTTCAAGGGGCAGCTTTCTGCCAGGAGACAAGTAGTGGGTGATGAAAGACTTCTTCAGCTGTGTCTGAGAGGGGAAAAAAAAATACCCAAGCAAAAAACAAAGCCCCAACATACTTGATTTAGAAAGGCTTAGCACATGAGGGTGAAGCTTTCATCTGCTTGCAATGCCAGGTACCTGGCAAGTGGACTTCAAATGACCCCCACTCCAGCTACCCTTCATCAGCATAATCCTTCCCATACCCAAGTTGACTTGGGCCAGCCAAGCCAAAGAAAAACTCTACATTTTTTTTCTTCATAAGTTCTCCAACTTTCCTTGAGCCTGAGCTAAACCTTCTTATCTAATATCAAGCAATTTGAGCATTTCTAACATTCTAAAGACAAGTTAATCCTTTTACAGGGAAAAGTCAGGAAAATGGGCTTAGAATGACATTTTAACAATGTCTCTGGTATGTTAAGCTGAGGAAAAATTCTAGCAGCAGTTTCAAGCATTTTTTTGCTAAAATATGGCTGTGCTCTTGAAGCATAAGAAAACAGGAGTGTCATATCAAATTTCAAACTGTTTGGCAGTAATGGAAAATATCACATATTCTACCAACACAAATGGCTTCCCCCCACCCAGTATCCCCAGTTCTCACATGGGTTTAGTGGCATGAGGCATCAGAGTCTTCATTTGACCTGATCTTAGACTTAGATCTATTTACCTCCTGTGAGCTCCCTGCTTTTCCCAGGTAAATTCTGCTGCCAAGTAACCCTTGATTTACATCTGGTTTCAGAGCCTTTATTTCCATCTTTGCTCTGTTTTTGTCAGTGTGGCAATTTCAATGCATGCCACAGATGATGAACAGAGGGTCTTAAACTCCTCTGTGTGCCTACAGAGAAGAAATAATATAAGAAATAGAAATATTGATTGGTCCAACACCTCCTGCAGTAGTTAGAAACCTATTTTTGTAGTTTACTTTCACTGAAGCTTTATTGAAACCTATCTTGGTGTTCTACTTTCATTGAAACTTTATTGTCTCTGTTGGAGGCAGCAACAGAACATCAGGAAAGCTTCCTCATCCTCTATTCCTCTCCTGGCTTGGGTCTGAAGGAGCACAAAGTTTAATAAATCAAGCATGGACCTTTTCAAAGACTGGCAAACTGCAGAGCCACCAGACAAGCCATCATATATCACAGAATCATAGAATGGCTTCAGTTGGAAAGGACCTTCAAGATCATCCAGTTCCAACTCCCATGCCATGGGCAGGGACACTTTCCACTATCCACAGCTTCTTTGGGTAACCTGTTCCAGTGTTTCACCACCCTCATAGTCAAGAGCTTCTTCCTAATGGCCAATCTAGGTCTACCCTGCTCTGGTTTCAAACCATTGTCCCTTGTCCTATCACCACATGCCCTTACAAAAAGTCCCTCCCTAGGTTTCCTGTAGCCCTTCAGGTACTGGATGGTCCTCTCATGTATCTTGAGAGCAAAGCAGGCCTGGCCAGCAGCAAACCAACTGGATGATCCAACAATCATGCATAGCTGCTACTTAAACATCCCCAGAGAGCATCCATTGCCTGAGCCTGGGAACCAAGGCTGTCTTATCAGGGAGCTGCTCCCATTCCTGAAAGCCCTCAAGCACCCACACCCTGGGCACCTCTCCCAGGAAAGCACACCCCAGAGCTCACTGCTCTTGGGTTTTGGTTTGTTTGCTTTTTCCTAGCCCAGTTTGCTTTCTAGCCTTTCAATGAGGGGAGTGCCCTCATGGAGGAATGCAGATGTGTTTTTAGTTTCTTCCAGCCTGAACACAATCTGAGACACCCTGAGCTGCATGAGATGGCCACATGCCTAGAATAGGACTGGCAGGAGACCCTCTTGAGACATACCAGGGCATCTCACATGGCTTCATGTGAGTGCCTAGAGGAGCTGAATTGACACCTTTGGAGGGCATCCTGCAAACAAAAACCATGCAAGCTGTGTGTGACCCCTGGATGGGAATGGAAAATGAGGCTAATTCAGGTTTGGACACAAACAGCCATTAGTCAACAGTCCTCAGACATGGCCTGTGATGCTCCTTTGGACCTGAACTGGTGCTGTCTTCAAAAGCACCCCTTCTGACTCCATGTCATGGCAACCTGCAAGGGTTGCCTCACCAAAACTAAAGGATCTGCTTTGGCACCTCGTGAAAGCCTAATGGGCATGAGAGATTCATAACTTAGCACATCACCCCCCAGATGTTAAATTTGGAGCCATGTGTTAGAGCTACAAAACAAAAGTCCCAACCTCTATTCCCAAAGCCCTCCTGCCAGAGCTGCAGCCAAATTGTGTTTATTCCAGTTTGCATCTGTCAGCAGCAGAGCTCACCCTTCCCACCCCATCCTGTCATGGTGGAATGGGGTCAGATACTGGAGAGAAGAGACTAAATGAATTTGGGGAAAAGAAAAAGGTGTCTTGTTTTCAGCTCTGTGCCTTTTCCAGAGACATTTCCTTGGATTCATTGCTGAGTTACATGATCTACACACAACTCCTGGTCTGAGGCATCACATTTTTCTGATTTCAGAGTGAGCAGATAGGGGATTCCTGGCTCACAGCTGCAGAAGGGCCAAATGCATGTCTTTTAACACCTTCTACATCAGCCAGAGGGAAAAAAAGCAAGAAACAGAGACACAACAACCCTTCTGCCCAGTGCTGGAATCACCTGCAGCAGCATGCAGAACAGACTTCAGATTTTGGTTTGTAAGTGACCCCTTCTTCACCAGGAGACACACTGGGAAAGTTTAAAACTTAAATCCATCTCTCAGTCACAAAAATTTGAAAAGGAGGGGCAGGAAATTATGGAGTTATCTACTGTGACCTTTGGTGCTGAGTGATGAAAAGTGTTTGATCTCCACCTGACAGCAGCAGAGCAGGAGGCACCCCCAGCCTGAGCCAGGAGGAACTGCAGGATTTCATTCCTCTGTGCTTCCCTTCAAGCTCAGCAGCAGTGAAGGGCAATTTCTCTTTGTTTTTACAATAATATCCTGGTTTGTAATCTGCAGGAAAAGGAGCATGAAAGTAGCACCCCTGGCAGAGGGTGGGGGCCAAGGGACTGATTTCTGAAGTCTCCAAGCTGAGGGACACAGAGGCTTGGAGGAATTCTCCAGTATGGTGAGTGCCAAGTGGTTAAGAAAACGTCATGGCAATGAGAGAGAGAAAAATCACCTCTTCACCTTCTTCATAAAATCTTCTTCCAGTGTCATATTTTTCCTCTTCAGTGATCAATTGCCAGGCAATTACCTCTAAAGACTTTTAAGTAAGGACCTACTACACGTTTAAGGGTAGTTACTGTTGGTTCTTTTCCCAGAGATGAAACAACAGAATATAATAACAATTAAAAAAAAAAAAAAAAAAGAGGAGAACACAATTTCACACCAAACAAATGAACAGCTGGAAAACCCAGGGAGCAGAGAAAGCCAAGGAAATGAGGTATTGCTGTAGGGACTAACCTCTAACATTCCTGCCTGGTGCTTACATGGCAAACAGAGTAGGCTCTGTTTTTTTTCTCCATGGAAATTCATAACTGGTGATCCCATCCTTGCAGTTCCGGCTCCAAGACTGGAAAGGGAAGCCTGTTAGGGCTGGAGAAGACATTCAAAAGCAGCCTGAGTCTATCAGAGCACTGTTTCAAAGGGCCATAAGCTAGAGTAAATATTGACACAGGCAGGAAGAAATGCACAACAATAGCAATTGTTCAAAACTGGCACAAGCTGCAAGTTGGCAGATCCACACTGACCTACATACACCTGGATGGGGACCAAGGTGCAAAATGTGAAGTTACTTTTGGAATACAAATTCCACTGGGTTCAGTAAGGATTAGATACAGAAATACCTTTGTGATTCCAGGTCTGACTCACTAACTGCTGTTGTGTCCAGCACATTCTCCAAACACAGCCCCTTCCAGCTGGGGCAAGGAGAAGTAGGATATGGCCTTGAGCAGCCTGGTCTAGTGGGAAGTGTCCCTGCCCATGGTGGGGGGGTTGGAACTAGATGATTTTGAAGCTCCCTTCCAACCCAAACACTTTTAGGATTCTATGATTTAGTGATTATGAAGGGACAGAAGATGTCACAGACTTGCCCTGCCTCTGACACAAGGCTGTTTGGGGTCTTCTTCCAAGTCTTCATCCTGTGTTTATTTTCTTTGGAGTTCACTATACCTAATTATGTCTTTTCATGCTGTTATGAGTAGTGTTTAACAGTTCTTCTGTCTGATCATCTCTTCTCTTCTCTTCTCTTCTCTTCTCTTCTCTTCTCTTCTCTTCTCTTCTCTTCTCTTCTCTTCTCTTCTCTTCTCTTCTCTTCTCTTCTCTTCTCTTCTCTTCTCTTCTCTTCTCTTCTCTTCTCTTCTCTTCTCTTCTCTTCTCTTCTCCTCTTCCCTTCCTCTTCTCTTCTCTTCCTCTTCTCTTCCCTTCTCTTCCTCTTCTCTTCTCTTCCCTTCCCTTCCTCTTCCCTTCCTCTTCTCTTCCCTTCCTCTTCCTCTTCCCTTCTCTTCCCTTCCCTTCCCTTCCCTTCCCTTCCTCTTCCCTTCCCTTCCCTTCCCTTCCCTTCCCTTCCCTTCCCTTCCCTTCCCTTCCCTTCCCTTCCCTTCCCTTCCCTTCCCTTCCCTTCCCTTCCCTTCTCTTCCCTTCCCTTCCCTTCTCTTCCCTTCTCTTCCTTCTCCTTCTCCTCCTATTCCATCCTCTCTCTCCTCTTCTCCTTCTTCTTCCTTCCTTCTTTTCTCCTCTTCTTCTTCTCTCTTCTCTTCTTCTCTTTCTCTTTCTCTTCTCTCCTCTTCTCTTCTCTCTTCTCTTTCCTCTTCTCTCTCGTCCTTCTCTTCTCTCTCTTCTCTCTTCTTCTCTTCTCTTCTTCTTCTCTTCTCTTCCTCTCTTCTCTTCTCTTCTCTTCTCTTCTCTCCCTCTTTCTCCTTCCCTCTTCCTTCTTTCTTCTCAGTCTCTTCTCTTCTCTTCTCGTTCTCTTCTCTTCTCTTCCCCTCTTACTCTTCTCTTTCTCTTACTCCTGTTCCCCATTCTCCCTCTCTCTTTCCTTAAATCCCCTTTTCTTCTTCTCTTTTCTATGCTACTTCTTACTTTTTCTCTTTTTGTCTCTTCACCATATTAGCTTTTACTCCTTACCTCTTCTCTTCGATTCCTTCTCTTCTCTCCTTCTCTTCTCACTCTTCTCTTCTCTTACTCTTCTTTCTCCTTCCCTTCCCTTCGCTTCCCTTCCCTTCCCTTCGCTTCCCTTCCCTTCCCTTCCCTTCCCTTCCCTTCCCTTCCCTTCCCTTCCCTTCCCTTCCCTTCCCTTCCCTTCCCTTCTCTTCCCTTCTCTTCTCTTCTCTTCCCTTCCTTCTCTTCTCTTCTCTTCTCTTCTCTTCTCTTCTCTTCCTCTTCTCTTCTCTTCTCTTCTCTTCTCTTCTCTTCCTCTTCTCTTCTCTTCTCTTCTCTTCTCTTCTCCTTCTCTTCTCTTCTCTTCTCTTCTCTTCTCTTCTCTTCTCTTCTCTTCTCTTCTCTTCTCTTCTCTTCTCTTCTCTTCTCTTCTCTTCTCTTCTCTTCTCTTCTCTTCTCTTCTCTTCTCTTCTCTTCTCTTCTCTTCTCTTCTCTTCTCTTTCTTCTCTTCTCTTCTCTTCTCTTCTCTTCTCTTCTCTTCTCTTCTCTTCTCTTCTCTTCTCTTCTCTTCTCTTCTCTTCTCTTCTCTTCTCTTCTCTTCTCTTCCCTTCCCTTCTCTTCTCTTCCCTTCTCTTCCCTTCTCTTCCCTTCCCTTCCCTTCCCTTCCCTTCCCTTCCCTTCCCTTCCCTTCCCTTCCCTTCCCTTCCCTTCCCTTCCCTTCCCTTCCCTTCCCTTCCCTTCCCAAACCTTCCCAAACCTTCCCAACCTTCCCTTCCCTTCCCAAACCTTCCCTTCCCTTCCCTTCCCTTCCCAAACCTTCCCTTCCCTTCCCTTCCCTTCCCTTCCCTTCCCTTCCCAAACCTTCCCTTCCCTTCCCTTCCCAAACCTTCCCAAACCTTCCCTTCCCTTCCCAAACCTTCCCTTCCCTTCCCTTCCCAAACCTTCCCTTCCCTTCCCTTCCCTTCCCTTCCCTTCCCTTCCCTTCCCTTCCCTTCCCTTCCCTTCCCTTCCCTTCCCTTCCCTTCCCTTCCCTTCCCTTCCCTTCCCCTTCCCTTCCCTTCCCACCTTCCCTTCCCTTCCCACCTTCCCTTCCCTTCCCTTCCCTTCCCTTCCCTTCCCTTCCCTTCCCTTCCTTCCCTTCCTTCTCTTCCCTTCTCTTCCTTCTCTTCTCTTCTCTTCTCTTCTCTTCTCTTCTCTTCTCTTCTCTTCTCTTCTCTTCTCTTCTCTTCTCTTCTCTTCTCTTCTCTTCTCTTCTCTTCTCTTCTCTTCTCATTCTCTCCCTCTTCCTATCAGTTAGGTGGCATAGACGATGCTGTCAGCTATGTACCATTTTCACCAGCTATGTGTGGTCTCACTTGCTGGCTCAAATGTTCAGCAAAAACTTTAGATTTCATGGCAGCTCCAAATCCAGCTGCTTTCCCCCAGATCTTCTCTCTAGCTATTTTCATTTTCACCAGCCCAATCACCTACTTAGTTATTCAGTGGAAATTATGCAGCCACGTTTCTTTGGAATGAAGAATGCCAAGGCAAAAAGGAAGGGACAAAAAAAAAAAAAAAAGAAAGAATGGTTTATTTCTTTATTCTTTCTTCATTTGTGCAAAGGCTTGTCAGAATCAATAAGCTCCAATCTCTTCTCACACCAGTGTTTCATTGATGTATTTTTAATGGACTGCTTTGGAGCTGTTCCTGATTTACACAGCCCTCCTCAGCAGAAGGATCTGCTGAATTTGCCTTGGAAGCAGCCCAGCAAAACCCACAACATTTGGCTAGTTGTTGTTAACAGCAGGAGATAAGAGTTTATAAAGTTGAAAAAAAGTATATGCTGATTTCAATCCCCTCCAATATTACCAATCTAGGCCTAAAATCCAGTCACAGGAGTGGACTTCCCACTTTTCTAAAGTAAGAACACAATGGGAGAGTGTATTTAAACCTGGTATTGTTCTTCTAATACCTTCAGGCAGTTTGCTGTGCTGAAACAATGCTCTCCTAGTTCAAAACTGCAGGGCAGGTTTGGCATCCTGCAGATAACACCTAGCATCATGGCTTCTGATCAACATCTCTTGGCCACAGAGCTGGAAGCATTCAACATGCCCTCCTTGAGCAGTGAGGTCATTTTAATTGTGCTGGGTTAATTAGAGAGAGGAGGAGAAAGAGCTTCAAATCACTTTGATACTTTTACTGCGAAGCCAAAATGCAAATGGGGGTTTGCTAAATGCTTGTGTGGCTGCTAGAAGGGAAGGTTTAGGAGTGATGGCATCACAAAAAAAGCCTTTTTTCAGAGCTCAGAGAGGCAGTTCCAGCTCTCTTGCCATGACTGGTTCTTGGGAAAAGCTCCTTTCCAAAGTGAAGCTTCCAGTCTTCTTTTTAAAGCTTTTTTGCTGATGAAGTCCTTTAGGTGAATTTCTTAAAGAGCCTCTGAGATCTCACTTCCAGACATGACTGAGACACTTAAGGGTCTGTGAAGGCCTTATCTACACCAGACCACTGTGTAAATAAACCAGTGTGCACCCAGTTTTGCATGCAATTGTACCAGTGCCAGCTCAGCTTTGCTCTAGGAAAGGCAGCAAGCTGCAGTTGGTGTTCTTCATGGATTCTAGAATCCTAGAATGGGTTGGCTTGGAAGGGACCTTAAAGTCAGGCAATGGTTTGAGACTAGAGCAACACAGATTTAGGTTGGACATTAGGAGGAAGTTCTTCACAATGAGAAAATACTGGAACAGGTTGCCCAGAGATGTGGTTGAGGCCCCATCCCTGGAGTCATTCAAGATCAGACTCAGTGTGGTCCTAGGCAGTCTGATCCAGTTGGAGCTGTCCCTGCTGACTGCAGGGGGGTTGGACAATATGACCTTTGAGGGTCCCTTCCAACCTGATGCAATCTGTGAATCCACAAAGCAGGGATTTGAACAGCTGCCTCTGTCTCCGTGGATCAAGGTGCTCCTCTTCTGCCCCAAAATGGGTCTGTCATGCCCTCAGTTAGCCATGAAGGAGTGCATGAAGGAGCTGAGGTGAGAGAAGCACCCAGTGGCAGCAGTGGTGACACTAGAACAAAGCTGCATTGTAATGGGTTAGGAAGGGTGGCTTCTTATCTTACACCTACTGCATTCCTGTTTCAAACAAGGAGGTGCTTGAAACTGGGGCTCCTGATAGTCCTCTTCTCTGCCTTCCCCAACTGGTTTGTCCCCCTGCTTCTTCTACCTCCTTACAGGGGTAGAAATCTAAGATCTATGAAGACCAGGCACTGGAAACAAAGCTTGAAGCAACCTTTGATCAAGGAACTGTGTTTTCTTGGCACACAGCAGCATGCCAAGGTGTGCAAAAAGTTCAAATGACAAGTGAGGAGAGAAATACTTTATGTACTCACTGAACAACAGATGGAGATGGAGAGGTGCAGATGGGACCCAGGGCACACAACAGGAAACTCCACAGCTTAGCCCTGACCACAAACCCAACACCTGGGGAAAGCAGCCTGGTTGTGTGGCAGCAGCTCAGTGTTCCCCAGGGCAGAGCTGGAGGTGCAGGATTGCTTTCCCCAGCACAGCCCCCAGCCCCTGCATGGCCCATCCATCTGGCTAAGGTCAGGGAGACCTTCTGGTGGCCTTCCAGTGCTTAAAGGGGCCAATAAGAAAACTGGGGAGAGACTTTTTATCAGAGTCTGTTGTGACAGGACGAGGGGTGATTGGTTTGAACTAAAGGAGGGGACTTAGACTAGAGGGAAGGAAGATATTTTACATGCTGAGGGTGGTGAGACCTTGGCCCAAATTGCCCAGAGAGGTGGGAGAAGCCCCATCCCTGGAACCATTGCAGGTCAGGTTGGATGGGGCTCTGAGCAACCTGCTCTAGTTAAAGTTGTCCCTGCTGACTGCAGGGTTTTTAGACTAGAGCTTTAAAGGTCCCTTCCAACCCAAACCAGTCTGTGATTCTACAAAACACAGACACTCAGCAGGGAGCATGGTTCACACCATCTTGCCATGGTGGTTTGGGACAGGATGGAGGTTTTAAGAGCTGAGCAGTCATAGTCTTTTAAGTGGTCAGGTCCCACAACACTTTGCACATTGTCCTGCCATCCTCTGTCCTGGGAGTAGATGCTGGAAATGTGAGGAAAGGTCCCTGGAGGTGACCTTGAGCAAGGTGGTCTAGTGGAAGGTGTCCCTGCCCATGGCAGGAGGGGTTGGAACTAGATGATCTTTAAGGTCTCTTCCAACCCAAACCAGTCTAGGATTCTATGAGACATTCAAACAGCAAATAGATGTGGCAATCTGGGACACGGTCTAGGGGTCATGGAGGTAGGATTTGATAATCTCAGAGATCTTTTTCCAGCCTTATTGATTCTATATAGGGCTAAGTATTCTTGGAAATTCACAAGGAGAGCTCTGTGTGGGCAAGAGAGAGGCCCATGGAGCATGTGTGTCATGGTGGGATAAAAAAACAAGCCAAACCAAAACAAAAACCCAACCTCCTTCTAACTTTAAATATTATTGTTTTCCTACATTAGCTCTGGGAGATCTTAATCTAGATCTTGAGCCTCTGCCAGGGAACACAGCACCGCTCCCCACATCCCTAAGAACATTCTGGAGTGCTCTGCAGCCAGCTGGCAGGATGACATGGCAACCAGTTAACTCCATCACTTCTTCAGGGCCTGGTCTGGTGGGCATGGTGATGGTGGGTTGACTGAAGAATTGATGATCTTAGAGGTCTTTTCCAACCTTAATGATTCAATGTTTCCTCATGAAGTCTTCTTCGCTAATGCTGTTAGCACTCTGTGCAGGGGGGCACTGATCCTTTGTTGTCTGTTGAGGGCTTTTAGGAAGAGCAGAGGGCTGTTTACTGAACCTCCATTTAGAAATGGGTAGACTCAGATTGGGTGTTAGGAAGAAGTTCTTCCCCATGAGGGTGGTGAGACACTGGCACAGGATGCCCAGGAAGGTGGTGGAAGCCTCATCCCTGGAGCTTTTGAAGGCCAGGCTGGATGTGGCTGTGAGCAACCTGATCTAGTGTGAGGTGTCCCTGCACATGGCAGGGGGGTTGGAACTGGATGATCCTTGAGGTCCCTTCAACCCTAGCAATTCTATGATTCTCAAGGGATGACTCCATACCCCAGATGATTTCCTGCAGCTCAGAGGGGTAATTCTGCCTTAATTCTGACAAACACGTGAGGCTGCATCAGGGAAGGGTGGTTAGAATGCCTTGGGATGGTGCATGTGAAGGACCTCAGTGAAGAAGGAGGCAGGGATGTATGGATGGTCTCTTCTCCCAGGCAACCAGAGACAGAACAAGAGGACACAGTCTCAAGCTGTGCCAGGGGAGGTTTAGGCTAGATGTTAGGAAGAAATTATTTACAGGAAGAGAGACTGGCCATTGGGATGTGTTGCCCAGGGAGGTGGTGGAGTCACCATCCCTGGAAGTGTTTAAAATAAGACTGGATGAGGCACTTAGTGCCATGGTTTAGTTGATTTGATTGTGTTGGGTGATAGGTTGAACTTGATGATCTCAAAGGTCTTTTCCAACCTGGTTCATTCTGTGACTCTGTCATTCTGTGACTGGAAAGCTCCAAGAACAGTGTTTGGGCCTGAATTCAAGAGGTCCACAATGCAAAGCAGCTTGTCAAACACAAAGCAGGCTGAGTGCAAAGAGGATTCTCTTCAGGATAAGCCCTTCACCTCATAAAACACATCCTTGAGTTTGCTTTCCTGTCCTTCCTAATTTAAGCCCACAACTATGCTGCTCATTGCTTATAGTTCCCTGTTTCCAAGCCTTATCAGGGACAGTTCTCCTGATAACCCCATGGGATACAACCTGAACTGAGGAGGGAAGGTGGAGCATGGAGCTCTGCAGTTCACCTTAGAACTACATCTGGGTCCACTGAACCATCTCAGCCAGCTGGGGAAGGGGGAAGAGTTCCCTCACTTCTCAACCAACCTCTTCCCTCTTTCACAGGGAGAGATTTTTTTTTTCAGTGAGATGCACTGTGCAGAGCTGGCACTTGGCCTCTTGTTGCTGCCAGCTGTCACTCTGGTGGTGTGTTAGGAGTGATGGCACAGCAAGCAGGCAGGGCTGCCAGCCCAGGCGGTCCTGGTGCCTTATCAAAGTGACAAGCAGAAAGAGCAAGAGCTCTGCTGCTGACTTGCTCCAGCAGTGGCTTTGGTGCTGTTGATATTGCTATTTATCTATCAAAATGGAGCTGAAACATGTGGAATATCTTCCCAGCAGGAGCTCAGTGTGCAGATAGCTGGCACAAGATAAACTTCTCTAAAGTTCTGTTTTCATTGACTAAAGCAGGCAAAACAATGATTCATTTGTTGGAGTATGTGCCTCTGATTTCCCACCTGTGAGCAGGGGAATCTTGAGTGATGTAAACCCCCTCAGTGAATCCATGCCTGCATCATCAGATGCCATGCAGATTCATTGACTGGTTTGGGTTGGAAGGGACCTTCAGGATCACCTGGTTCCAATCCCCCTGCCATGGGCAGGGACACCTTCCACTAGACCAGGCTGCTCAAGGCACCATCCAGCCTGGCCTTGAGATACCTCCTGTGGTCTCAGCAAAAAGCTAAGGGATGAGCCAGGCAGTGCATGGAGACTCAGCAGAACAAGGGGCAATGGGTGGAAGCTGAGGCATAGGAAGTTCCATGGAAACATGAGGAAAAGTTTCATCACTGTGAGGGTGATGGAACACTGGAGCAGGCTGCCCAGGGGGATTGTGGAGTCTCCTTCTCTGGAGATATTAAAATCCTGCCTGGATGTGTTCCTGTGTGACCTGCTCTAGGTGATCCTGCTCTGGGAGTGGGGTTGGACTGGATGAGCTTTCAAGGTCCCTTCCAACCCCTAATGTTCTGTGACTCTGTGAGAAGCAAGGCAGATACATCCATAGGTACCCATGGGTGGAACAAGTAGGTAACATCTACTGCAGAATCCATTGGGTCTGTAGAAAGTTGTGGGGAAAGTCTTTCTGCCAGTGTCCAGCAGATGTTGTCACTTTCCAGTACCATGCACCTGGCTCTGGATTTAGACTTCTTTTCCATTTTTCCATCCAGAGGCCTCATTTTGGACACCCAGGTTTGAAAATGTTACCCTTAGCTATAACCTGCATCTCCAAACAGTCAATTTTTGACACAAAGGTGGTTGGTTGATTTGTTGTCTCCAGAAAGGACACAATTGTCATGAGGAAACTGAAAAATAAAGTCTTTCTATCTCTGAAAGTAGTCTCAGTGGACATTTCTCTGCCAAGCTCATCATTTGTAAGAGTTAATAAGGAATGAGTGCTCCACCACCACCATGTGGACAGAGCCTGGCTATTTAAATTCCCTTGAGTTTCTGGTTGATGTCACCATGCCTACTCTGTGATGCATAAACCCCTAGTAATTTGTTTGATAATCCAAGGGATGGTGCCTTTCATTTTTATTGGCTCCATTGATTTTTCTCCATGACCTCCAGATTACCAGCCATAAACCCCACCTGATTTTTCTTTTATTTTTCTTATTATCTGGTGGAAGTTAATTATTGTAATCATTCTTCTGTCGATTTGCTGCCTACAATGAGAGCCTGAGAACAGAGTGTAGGAAGGGAAATGCTGAAGTGATCTTGGTGAGATGCTGGAACTGGTTGCCCAGGGAGGTCATGGATGCCCTCTCCCTGGAGGTGTTCAAGGCCAGGTTGGATGAGGCATTGAGCAAGCTGGGCTAGTGGAAGGTGTCCCTGTCCATGGCAGGGGGGTTGGAACTAAATGATCTTGAAAGTCCCTTCCAACCCAAACAATTCCATGAATCTATGCATCTATGAAACTTCAAGTGTTTATGGCACCCAGGAGATGGCTGTGGATCCTCTGGGTCAGGCAAGGTTTGGACTTGATGCAGAGAACCTTGGCTGAGGTTTTAGAGGCTCTGCATGGGCAGGTGTCAGGCTGGCTGAGTCTAAAATCCTTTGCTGGCCTCAAAGGCTGTGACCAGAAGTGCACAAAGCAGGGAATGGTGTCTGTCACCACACACTTGCAGCTGGAGGAGAAACAGCACGTTTTGGCCACTTTTCAACTTCTCATGAGCAGAGCTGTCAATTCCCCAGCTCGTGTGAGGGATTCATCAGCTGCAGCACCCAGACCTTCTCTTCCACTGCTCTGCCAGGGCAGACAAGGGCTGGAGCTGCTGCAGCTGCTACACTCCCTGCCCTTAGTCTCCCCCTCCACAGCTCCTTCACACAGGACCCAGGGTGCAGCAGGGGGACTTCAGCCCAAGGCAGGGTTTGCCTTGGTGTTTCCTCTGCTTCAGATGGGCACTTGGGCAGGACACAGCCCTCAGCATCTGGGAGGGCTTTGGGGGAAGCCCATAGCACTTTGCAGCCAGTAAGGGGTGGTCTGCTGTGGAGCCACATTCACTGTGGCAGCAGTGAGTTGTGTGCCCATGCCATGTGAAATGGAGTGAGGTCCTCAGCAGAGGACCCTCTCACTGGGCAGCTCACTTGCAGCATGGTCAGCTGAACTACCTGGTTTGGCATTTGGATAGAGGGGACACCTGACTGGTCCCAGTGGGAGAGAACAGCTGCTGCTGAAGCTGCTTTCAGAGGAATGAGTGGATCCAACACCTCCCAGCTGCTTGGGTAAAGCTGGGTGTCTGCTGAACCCCTCTGATGAGGTTTGTGTGCACAGAAATGCTGCCCCTGCTGGGCCTCAACCAGCTGTTTGGAAAAGGAGAAAACTGAGCCTAAACCATGCAGATTTGCAGCAGCATCTCCCTGCTCCTGCCTTCTCCTAGGCATTGCCCAGAGCTGCTGAGTTCTTCTGGAAGTCACTGGTGGTTGAGGCATGCAGGAACCTCCTGCATTTTGGGTGAGGAACCTGGGCCCTGAGGAACAAAATGATGGTCTGTGGAGCATGCCAGCACACAATCCTGATGGCAGCAGGCAGATCATCTCCTGCCTGCATATGGATTCTCTGTCTGTAGTTGGATGGTGGTGGCTGTGCAGGTGGTGAGCTGGTAGCTGGCCTCAGGCTCCACAGATCAGACCCACCTGTGTAGGGGGTCTGAGTGTTT
Organism: Indicator indicator; assembly: GCF_027791375.1. Lineage (NCBI taxonomy): Eukaryota > Metazoa > Chordata > Aves > Piciformes > Indicatoridae > Indicator > Indicator indicator. Next base: position 8,104,064 of record NC_072032.1, on the reverse strand, counting down.
GGAGAGCTGGAAGGAAGAGATCACTTGGGATATGCTACCTAAATAGAAACAACTGGAAGGGCAAACATCTTGAGTCACTAATTCAGTAGCACAGCAATGTAATCTGATTTGGGTTGCAATCTAAGGGATGGAAATACTGAAGTTCCCCTCAGGACCTAGACTGCTGATAGTGAGATGATGAAGAGTCAGCAAAAACCAACCAGAGGAGAAGCTCCAGATAAGAAGAGCAATGAGCTTTATGAATAGCAGCAAACCACATCTAGACCCACCATGTGTGAGTCAAACCTGCTCACTGAATCCATGTGCCTGGGAAGTGTTGCTCTTTGCTCTGCTCTAGCCCCTGGCTGAAGTCCATTTAATCTCCAGCCTCACTTGGAAGGAAAATGAGGTTCTGGAGAAATGTCATAGCAGGCTGTTGTGAACTCCCCCCTCCCTGGCAGTGTTCAAGGCCAGGCTGGAGGAGGCCTTGAGCAACCTGGTCTAGTGGGAGATGTCTCTGCCCAAGGTAGGGGACTGGAACTAGATGATCTCTAAGGCCCCTTCCAACCCAACCTGTTCTAGGATTCTGTGATGTGATTCTACGAACTGCCCTGCAGTGAGGAGAAGCTGCCTTTGCCAAGAGGCTTCTAAGTTCACAGCAGCAGGCAGTGCCTCTGCAGTTCTGCAGGAGCTTGGTGAGGGAAGGCTGCAGCTGCATTTAAAATGCAGTGGGCAGAGCAGGCACAACTTGTAGGCAAACACAAGGACTGAGCAATCATGAGCTAGCCAAGTCTTGGGGGACATCAATCTTCTGAGGCAGCCCAAGGACTTGGTAACCAAGGGATTAATGCTGGTGTTTTGGTTGGGTTGGAATGCAGCTGAGGATGTTGTGGGTTCATGTCCACTTGCTGCAGATGGTGAAACCCAGAGTGAGCAGGATCCTCTGCAGTACAGGAGCTGTTCTGGTAACTGTGGACAAAACAACTGCCCAGGCTCCTACACCATGGGAGGAGAAACCAAGGGCTGGTTGGTGCAGCAGGGGCTTGAGCTGAATGGCAGTGAAAGGATTTCACAGAATCACAGAACGGTGGGGGTTGGAAGGGACCTCTGGAGACCATCAAGTCCAACCCCCCTGCCAAGGCAGACTGACCTACAGAAGGTCACCCAGGAACACACCCAGATGGGTTTGGAATGTCTCCAGAGATGGAAACTCCACCACCTCTCTGGGCAGCCTGCTCCAGGGCTCCACCACCCTTCAATTAAAGAAGCTCCTCCTCATGTTCAGATGGAACTTCTTATGTTCAAGTTTGTGCCTGTTGTCCCTTGTCCTGTCACTGGGCACCACTGAACAGAGCCTGGTCCCATCCTCCTGCCACCCATCCTTTAAGTATTGATCAGCATTGATCAGATCCCCTCTCAGGCTGCTCTTTTCCTTATCCACCAGCCTCTCTTTGTACTTCCTCTGTGCGCTCTTGGCACAGCAGCCCCAGCTCACATTCTGCCTCCCTTTCTCACAATCAGTTTGTCATGGCTGTTGTAATAACTTCAGCAGCAGCTGAAGCTGTCCCACCAGAGCCAGCCCAGGTCCAGCCCAGCTGGGATCCACATGGGAGGCCAGAGGCTGAGGAAAGCAGAAGTGCTTTAAATCCAATTTGCTCACCATGGCTCCAGTTCAATGGCCTCAGGACAAGTCAGAACAACAGTAGCAGTCATGTTAACAAGAGCATGGCTGAGACCTGAGGTGCTGGGTGAGAGACAGCACTGAGGATTGTTCTCCTAGGAGTATCACACCAGTCCTTTTCCTACCCTCTCCCCTAATGACAAGATGCTTGGACTATGATTTATTACACTGCTCAGAGATGAATGGGACAGGGTTTTCTTATGCTTCCAAGGCACACACTCAGTTTGTTAGCTTTGTTTTTACAGTCCTTAAAGATCTGGAAATCTCTCTACGTGAACACAGACAGATTGAGGCCATTTGCTCACCAGCCTTCCCAGGACTAATTTTTCCATGAAGTAAATTATTGCCTGTTATCAGTAGTGACCTCTAATTAGCTGAGAGGAGGCTGAAACTCTTCAGAAAGTCCATAAGCTTGCAAAAATTATTGTTCTGATCAATAATGGCTGGCTATACACAGCAGGTCAGAGCTCTCTTCATAGACTAAGCTCCTGGCACTCATTTTTTCTAGATCCTTTATTGATGTCTCCAGAAATTAGTGTAACTCATCAGTGGGAAAATGCTTTCCCTGCATACATATTGTCACCTCTTCACACCACAGTCAGAAGATATGGAATAGGTTGCCCAGGGAGGTTGGGAATGCCCCCTCCCTGGAGGTATTCAAGGCCAGGCTGGATGAGGCTTTGAGCAACCTGGACTGGTGGGAGGTGTCCCTGCCCATGGCAGGGGCTTGGAACTAGATGATCTTGAAGGTTCCTTTCAATTCAACCCATTCTATGAATCTGTGAATCCATGAGTCAATTGGGAGCCTGCTGCAGCTAAGGGGATAAGAAGAGTGGTGAGCTCATCTCACCTACAAGTTTCTTTCTCACCTCCTTGCCCTGGGTTGCTCCTGGGCATGAGATAATCTGAGCTTCCTGAAGTGTATGTGCCCTGGTTTATTTGGTGTCTCTTTGCCCAAAGCTTGTCTGGAGCTGATGGAGCAAGATCAGCAGCACCTAAAGTGCACAGGCTTCATAGCCTGCAGCCCAGAAAGAAGTGCAGGAGCTGGCAGCATCCTTGTCTGCTTGGATCTTTGTGTCTTGAAGGAAAGGTTGCCTCATTACATGTGGATCAACTGGATGTGACCTTCAGCATGAATCCAGAATGAGGCTTAAATTCCTGTGTGTCAAACTGTTCAGATACTTCACACTCCAGTGGGATCCTTCATTTCTTTGAGGGGAACTGGAATTTTTGAAGACAACCTCAGCTTCCAGCAGCTATACTGCATGTTTTCCTCACTGCAATAGAAGAGGTCATTCTGGACCACTCTCTCTCTGGAGGTGTGGAGAGATGGGAATTTTCTTTCCTCAAAAGCAAGCTATCATAAGCAAAGAGCTCTTTATTCAATCACACCATCCTGCTCTGGTTGCCCAGTCTGTCACCTCCAAATCTCAACACCTCTCCCCACGATGATGGCTGCCAAAACTTTGATGTTCTGTATTTCTGGGGGTGCTGGGAAAAAAACCAACCAACCAATCAACCAACCAACCAAAATACCAAACCAAACCACAAGCAAACAAACAAAAAAACCCCAACCATAAACTGACATCATAAATGTCCTAAACTCTCCTAATGTTGAAAATCCAGCCATAAACTGACATCATAAATGTCCTAAACTCTCCTAATGCTGAAAATCCATCCCATTGTGTTTTGCAGTTGCCTGAGAGACAAGCTGAGCTGAGCATCGTTAGGGGAGTTCTTTATTAGCCCTGTGGCACTAGACAGCACTTTATCTTCTGAGCACCAATGGCCTGACCTCTGTCCCTGCTCTTTAGAATTCAGTTATTTTTAGGGCTGTGTTTCCTTCCTGCCTAGGAGCTAATGCAGTCTCCCCACGAACTCTGAATCTCTTCCAAAAGGTGTTCTGACCTTCCCTGGAGCTGTGGGCTCAGGGCTCAGCAGAGGTGACTCAATGTCAAAGAGAGACACTGAGGTGCTGGAGCATGACCAGAGAAGGGCAACAATGCTGGGGAAGGGACTGGAGAACAGGGCTGGTGAGGAGCAGCTGAGGCAACTGGGGGTGTTCAGCCTGGAGAAGAAGAGGCTGAGGGGAGCTCTCATTGCTCCCTGCAACTACCTGAAAGCTTGGAGTGAGGTGGGGGTTGGTCTGTTCTCCCTGGTATTAGGTGATAGAACAAGAGGAAAGGGCCTGAAATTGTGCCAGGGGAGGTTTAGGTTGGAGATTAGGAACAATGTCTTTGCTGCAAGAGTGGTCAGGGACTGGAAGAGGCTGCCCAGGGAGGTGGTGGAGTCCCCATCCCTGGAGGGGTTCAAGAAAGCTGTGGACATGGCAGGTTGGGCCATGGTTTAATGGCCATGGTGGGGCTGATGGTTGGACTGGATGATCTTAGAGAGCTCTTCTTACTAAAATAATTGTGATTCTCTGATTCCATGATTCCATGACTGTCTGTGTCCCTGGTCAGCAGTGTGGTGCCGTGAGTTCACCTTTCCCCATCCCACCTCTCCAGAGCCTTGCCTGCTGCCAGAGGTGATAATGGAGCGTGGGTACTTCCTGGGTGTGGGGAGGTTCGTTGGGCTTGGTCTTTTCATGCAGGTGCTGGAGGGGAGATTCTTGTCTCCTTTGGAGCACAGAGTAGCTGCAGGCACAAACCAACCACTTGTGTGGGGAAGAGTGGGGGCTGATCTTCGCACACCCCCTTCAGATGGGATGTCCTCTTGCTGTGCAAACACGTTGTGTAGGGGTTTTCCCTCTGCCCTCTGAGGAACACTTCCCTCCCTCCCTTCCAGCTTTGCATGCCTCCTGCTGCTCTGCCTTTCATCCTCCAGCCTCCAGGCAGCTGGATCCAGGGCTGCACCCCAGGAGAGGCTCTGAGATACCAAGAGTGATCTCAAACTTCGGTGCTCTCAAGGAGCCTGTCCAGGTCCAGGCTGCTCTGTGTGACAGCAGAATCATAGAAGGGACATCCAGAGATCATTTGAGTCCCCCTGCCAGAGCAGCATCACCTAGAGCAGGTCACACAGGACACATCCAGACAGGTCTTGAAATTCTCCAGAGAAGGAAATTCCACAACCTCTCTGGCCAACCTGCTCCAGGGCTCAAGCACCCCCAAAGCCAAGAAATTTCTCCTCATGTTGAGGTGGAACTTTCTGTGTTCCAGTTTGTGTACATTGCCCCTTGTCCTATCACAGGACACCATTAAAAAGAGCCTGGCCCCTTCCTCTTGCCTCTCACCCTTCAGATATTGCTAAACACTGATAAGTTTCCCTCTCAGTCTTCTCTTCTCCAGACTGAACAGACCCAGCTAATGGTGCTGGCAAGGTAGGGGAGCAAAGTTCTTGCAGCCTCCTCAGGCAAAAGAATTTTGCAGAGGGAAAACTTGCAGCTACTATTCTCTCCAGCACCCTCATGTTGCCTTTTTTTTAATAAGGTACCTGTCACAAAATGTTTCTGATGAGCTGCTACAAGATGCCAAATGTCTCCACATCTGATGCCTCCAGCTTAACTCTATCTGGTTTATGAAAGCTGACAAGGGAGGCAGGCACAGTAAGGGCAGCAGAAACTGCAGAGCCATTGCATTCGGGTTCTTTTCAAGGCAGTGGAACTGTTAAATGAGATTAGAGCAGGAGAAGTGTTTCTTGCAGCCAGGAGAAAGCAGATAGACACACATCAGAGAGAAGCAGGGATGGGCTAAGAGGATCACCCGCAGAGCTGCTGTGCCACAGGGGATGGGGGGGATGACACAAGTGCATCCCTCAGCCCTGTGGAGCTGTGTCCTACCCTAGCTCTGATATGGTTCTCCACTCACCCCAACAGCTGTCTCCTCCTTTCCTTCTCCAACCCTTCACCTATCTTTCAGTGCCTTACTCTGACACTGGTCATGCTTGTAGCTTGATGAGGTTTGTTGGGAATAGTGGGGAGCTGCAAACAACGCTCCCTGTTATTCTCCTGGCAACCCTTAGTGCAGCCCTAGAAAATCTGGGTGTTGGTGACCCTTGGGATCCTTTGGTAGCTCTGTTTTCTCTCTTTAAAAACAGATGTTTTAGTAGGACAGCAGCTCACTCTTGAAGTAACCTTCATAGCTAGAGAAGTCAGTGCTTTCCCTTACACATGTGATGTGCTGCTGTTATAGATATTCTTGTCTAATGCTTTGTATATATACACACATACATGTGCATGGAGGGTGTCCCTGCTGATGCCAGGGGCTTGGAACTAGATGATCTTTAAGGTCCTTTCTAACCCAAACCATTTTATGAATCTATGAATATACAGACACGTATGTTGCTAGGTATTCAGTTCCATGCTGTGCACCATCAGGGACTGATCCAGAAGCTTCTGGAGCACAGAACATCTCATGATGTGTGCTTGCAGACTGCTGCACAAACTCCCACTCTCTCTGGAGCAGCCAGAAGCAGCAGCAGCTCACACAAGGACTCACTGAGATGTTCTGTGAGGTCCCAGCTGGGATGTGGTCCTTTTCTCCCCGACTGAGTAGAAGCCCAGCTCATGCTCAGCTCATTTCCTTAACCTCACCTCCTCCAGGCTGTGAAAGGCTGTTCAGGTGACAGGCAGAGGTCAAAGCCAGCAGCACGTCCCACTACCTGCTGGAGCACTCAGCTAATTCACCTCCGGCAGTGGTGGAAGCTGATGAGCACAATGAAGATGTGAGGAAGGGAGGAACAGCTGGGCAGTGGACAAGCCTGGGAGCCTTCCAGCTCTCTGGAACATGGCTTGAATTTGTTCCAGCCATTCAAAATGATCTTTCACTTCTTGGCAGAAGCTCACAAAGTTTCTTAGCTAAGCAAAGAGAGCACAAGTCTCCATTGTGCATGGATAGAGACAGACACTGGCCATTTGATGGTTGCTGTTGAGAACAGAAATGAAAGCAATGTTGCAAATGCCATGGGAGGAAGTGAGAGGCTGCCTCATGAGGAGGCCTTGGATGCTATTTGTATCCAGAAGCATCCTGAGATGAAATCATAATTCTCTGGCTGAGTGATCATCCCCACACCCTGATGTGTTGTCTTCTCCGGAGGCTGCTGATGAGAGCAAAGCATTTCCTCACCTCCCTAGCAATAGATTTTCCTTCTGTATCATCAAGCTTTCCTCATAGACACAAGTGCTTTGCAATGATGTTTACAGAGTTTCCCTTGCAGACCTTAGGAGTGGTCTATACCCACACCTAGAAGGTTGCTTTCCATACCTTAAATAGCCAGTGAGCTAAACAGGAGCAGGATTATCCTCCAGACATTGCAGATGAGGAACAGAGGCACAGATAAACCACACAAGCTGCTTGTGGTTGTTCTGGGAATCTGTAACAGAGCCAGACCTTGAATGGAAGTTTCTGGTGTCCCTGCAACCACAGCCTGGCCTTTCTCTCTGAAGGTTCATGTCTGTAGAGCTGGCAGCTCAGAGGAATGATCACCTTATCTAGTCTGATCTCCTCTGTGTGAAGTCCAGGGAAGTTCCCTCAGCTGCTCCTCATAAGACCTGTTCTCCAGATCCCTTTTTCTTTCTCAGAACCTTTTAAGTCTAAGTCAGACTCGGGTAAAAGTAAGAGGTAAACCAGCAGATAAACCAAGGACCCGTGGAAACTTGATAGGAAACCAATGAAAGCCTCCACAGCTCCAGAGCAGTCCCCAAGCCCTTAGCATGTTGTGTCATCTCCTGGTGGTGTAACCAATGTGATTTTTATTGGCTGAAAAGAGGGAAATAATGTTAGGAAAGTCACTCTACTGACTTCAGGAAACACAAAACAAAATGTAAAGGATACAGGAAACAATTCCCCTAAAAAAATACATTTCTAATCCAATTTCTGCTCCTGTGGTTATCTCATTAGCAGGCAGAGGAAACCTATCATTTGCACAAACCTCTTTACTTCTCATGGAGAAGCACTTCTGTCCTGCTCTGTGCTTTCCAGACATCAGGTGGAAAACACAGCAGATGTTTGCTGCCCTGAAGAGGAAAACGAGAGCTGGAGCTGAGATGTTTCCAGCGTGCTGCAGAGTGCACAGGAGGCAAAGGCACTGGGGACTTGGGCTTAGATTTGATGAGGTGTAGGGGATGCTTAGCTTCAAGGAGGATGTTGGCTTCAGTAGGACTCTTCATATGCTTCAGAATAAAGAGAGATATGAGAACCTCTCTGCAGGGGCAGGAGCCAGGGTTGTAGAGCACCAGAATTTCAGTTTGGAGGGATGAAGTAAAAAAATACATGAAGAAAAGTCAGGTCAAAAATACTGAGTAGATTTTGCCTACTCAGTACAAATGGCTTTGGGGAAATCTTCTTAGAAGTGCCTCTGGTTTGGGGTGTCTCACTGCTGGGAGATTGTTTTCTTCCTCTGAAATACAGCAGCCAAAAGCAGGGGGTTCTGTTGGAAGCCCTGTAGGAAGTTCTGTAGGAAGCTCTGTAGGAGGAGATTTAGATTCAGGATTAGGAGGAAATTCTCTACAGAGGGTGGTGAGATGCTGGAACAGGTTGCCCAGGGAAGTTGTGGTTGCCCCCTCCATGGAGGTTTTCAAGGCCAGGTTGGATGAGGCCTGTGAGCAAGCTGGGCTAGTGGAAGATGTCCCTGCCCATGGCAGAGGGTTGGAACTAAATGGTCTTGAAAGGTCCCTTCTAACCCAAACCATTCCGTGATTCTGTGATTTAGGGGTGAAAGAGGATTGCAATGTGCTGTGGAGCTGCTGGAGACTGGAGTTTAAGGTCCAATATCCTCCTGTGATCTCACATGTGTTTTGGTGTCCCTTTCCAGAGCCCAGAAGTCTTCTGAAGAGAGGTTCCACTGATGTTTTGAAGGAGAAATAAAAGTGCTCATGGCCATGACCACACAAATTATAAACAGACTTAAATGGTTGCAGTGGCCAAGCTCAGAGATGCCATCTAAGATGCAGTGTAGACTTTTGCTGATAGATGATCTGATTTCCTTTGGGTGACAGCAACTTCTTCATCCATAAGGGAATAGCAGGGAGGGGAGGGAAAGCTTCACTCTAACTTTTGGAGGAGAAAGAAGACAGAAGATGTGTAAATACCACCCCAGTGCAGGGATGAATTCAATGAATACAGGCTTCCAGCATACCTCTTTGTGGAGCTCATGTCAGTATCCCCTCCTCTGGACAGGGAGGAAACCTAAACAAGCATAATGCCAGCTCCTGCCATGGGTTTGCTTTCCAGTGAGAGAATGCTGCCTTACTGGGTAAAAGGAGATCCAAATTCACCCTGCATAAACCAAAACCAAGAAGTGTGGCCCAATGTCTGCACAGGTGAACCCAGCAGTAGTAGCCTGTGGAACCACAGATCCTAATTTCAGCCTCTTCTCTTGTTAATTGCAGTGGTTTCACTGGGAAGCCCTCTGGGTAACCAAGCTTTGCAGCTCTGTCTGCAGCAGGGAAGATGAGGAGGTTACAGGAGGACACAGTGAAGCCAAAGGAGGTCAGTGGATGAGTCACTCACACTCAGGTATTCACAGCTACCATTTCCTGCTTCCCATCACCAGACAACACTTGTCCTAGCACATTATTCCCTGGTTTCTAAGGTTTTATTTTAATAGCTGGAGTGCAGACTTTTGGATTCACAGATTCATGGAATGGTTTGGGTTGGAAGGGACTATAAAAATCATTTAGTTCCAACTCCTTGCCATGAGCAGGGACATCTCCCACTAGACCAGTTTGCTCAAGGCCCCATCCAACCTGCCCTTGAACACTTCCAGGGAGGGGACATCCACAATCTCCCTAGGAAACTTGTTCCTGTGTCTCAGCACCCTTACTGATGTTCACAAACTACCAATTGTGGTCTCCAAGACAAAGATTCCTGCAAGCCGATGGACTCCTTCTGAACGTCCTCCCCCTGCACTGCTTTTCATTGAATCATAGGATGGTTTGGGTTGGAAGGAACCTTAAAGGTCATCACTCCCTGCTATCAAAGTGAATTTGACATGAGATCTATCCTCTATCTCTCTATCCTGAGATCAGGATAAGAGCAGCCATGGGAGGTCGACACATTCATTGTGTGCATAATCAAATCTGTGCCTCCAACAGGTAGGTTCTCGCTGGAGGAGATCGTGGGAGTTAACTTTCATTTAGCAGAAAGAAGCATTCAGCCAAGTGAGGCCTTTCTCTTTTACATACAGATAGGCTCCCCTGCTCATCTGCATCCTATAAAGGCTTGTTATTCTTCCCTCTTTATCAGATCTGCACTATGGAGGAGAACAGAAACCCTGTGAGATATCCGCCAGCTGGATTCCATCTGCCTTTTCTCCCCAGTGATGGGGTTTCAAAGGCTACATCCTATCTGCTGTCACACCCTCTCCTGACATGAGAAGCTGAGTGTGAAGTTTGGCCAAAGAGCTGGAAAAACACTATCTCTTTTGTACATCACAGCTATTTCCCTACCTACACAAGAGTGGCATTCTTCTTGTCCTGGCATGCGGGAGGTATTGTTGCACCGCATCACAACCTGCCTCTTACAGGAGTCTGGCCAAAAGGATTGCAGAGAAAGCTCTTGGGGCTTTTGAACTTGGGCCTCTGTGTGGTGTTGGGTTGTGCACTGGAGCAGGGACACTGCCAAGGGCAAGGACAAGCACTGATGGACTGCAGAACAGGGTATGGCCTCAGAACATTTCTGGGAAGGGTGGAAAAAACAAACACCTACCTGGAAAAAAAAAAAAAAAGAGAGAAAAAAAAAAGCCAATTTTGCTGCTCTTGAAGTGATTGAGGCTTTGCCATTCTCTTCACCACAAGCCCTAAGGGACTGAAGAACTTAAGTTTCTCAGGATAACACCCAGGATTGAGCAAAATTATTGCAAACCAGCAAGACTCAGTTATGTTTTCTTGCCCCAACTTCTAGAGCTCTCTGTTCTTTGGGTCCAGAGGCTGCAACATTTCTGGTAAAGTGCAAACCACATGAGAGAGGAGCATGACACACCTCAGCTGCAGCCAAGGTGCTGGGAGGTGTAGCCCTGTCCATTCATCTCCCTGGAAGCAGCACAGAGCAGCCATCCTTTCCCACCAGAGCCTCTCTTTTTCCCAAAGCTGCAGAGCCCTGGAATGTGTGAGAGGTTGGCGATGGTGCCCAGAAGTCCTTCCTGAGCATACTCCTTGTACCTGGTGTGGGGCAGATGGATGTGCCCAGCAGGGAGGGAGCAGGAAGAGCCAGCACAGACATTTGGTTCCAGACTTCCCCAGCATCTCCTTTTTCACCACCCTGGAGTGTTTTCCCTGTATCTTTGCAAACCTTTGGTTCATTTCCTTGCTCATTGCCCCAGCACTCTAATGTCTGCTCTGTTCTGTATTTCATGGCTGAGGGAACCTGTTGTGGGGAATCAGAGGCACAGGAGGAGCACTCTGGCCAGCACATCCATCTCATCTTAGTGGAAGCATAATGTCTGCAGGCTGTTCTCAGGGGCACACACATTCTTTGATGATTAACCAGGTAATAGCAGGCACATGCACAGACACATCATCACACAACAGCCAGGGGACCACATACAAGCAGCAAGGCCTTTAACATCTGTAGATTACTTATGGGTATGGCTACTCCTGCCCAGCTCCATAGCCACAGAGAGTGACATCTGCAGCTGCCCCTCTGCTCAGCACTGGGCAGGCCACACCTGAGTCCTGGGTCCAGAGAAGGGCAAGGAAGCTGGGGAAGGGCCTGGAGAACAGGGATGGTGAGGAGCAGCTGGTGAGGGAACTGGGGGTGTTCAACCTGGAGAAAAAGAGGCTGAGGGGAGACCTCATTGCTCTCTACAGCTCCCTGAAAAGAGGTTGGAGCCAGGTGGGGTTGTCTCTTCTCCCTAGTATCAAGTGACAGAATGAGAGGAAATGGCCTGAAATTGTGCCTGGGGAGGGTTAGGTTGGAGATTAGGAAAAATTTCTTTGCTGCAAGGGATTGGAAGAGGCTGCCCAGGGAGGTGGTGGAGTCACTGTCCCTGGAGGTGTTCAAGAAATGTGTGGCCATGGCACCTGGGGACATGGTTTAATGGCCATGGTGGTGGTGGGTTGATGGTTGGAGTGGATGATCTTAGAGGTCTTTCCCAACCCAAACAGTTCTGTGATTCTATAAACCCCTGAGAAAGGTGTTTGGCCTCCCCATGGGGCCAGAGCTATCCATCTCCTAGATTAGATGAGATGTCCTTCAGAAAATGGTGTTGAGCTAATTATCTGGCCAAGGCTAGGCTAACACCTGGAAGGATCTCCCTGATGGTTGAACTGGAGAGTTGGTTAAGCTTTCTCAAAATGCTCCTCAGATCTCTCCCCTCTAACCTCACTGCATCCCAATGAGCTGATACACAACACATCTCTTGGTGGTAGCCAGCAGCCTGGGGGAGAAGCCAGCTGACAGTTACTGAGCTCAACCTCTCCTAGTGAGTCCCTTGTGCACAGGCAAATCCTTTTGTGTTGTGACCCTTGTAGAGTCCTACAATAAAAGGTTGTCTTGGGTCAAAACAAACTCCTCAAGGGTGCTGGGGGAATCAGCAAATCCAGGAAAAGCCCCCTAAAAGCATAAGGTGTTGATTCATGTATGTATGGTGGAGGATCAAATGACCTCTTCTGAGGAGGGGTTACATGCTGGAAGTTCAGAGGTCAATGTAGAGAGTTTGGGAAGGATTCCCACGGGACCTAGTCTCAGAGGCATAAAAATGCAAACAAACCTTGAAATAAAATGTGAGTCAAACAAGGATGGAAATCAAGCTGAGGAGCCCAGATAGCTCAGGAGTAGTTGAAGCACATGCCAGGCCCAGAGGCAACTCCTAAGATGCCAGCACCATTGCTTGTAGATTTTGCAACAGGTCCTACTCTTCAGGAGGGCCAGGACCCTCCCTTGAATTTAGATCCTATGAGAATTGCTGCTGAAGGAGAGCAGCTCACAGCAGCCTGGGGCACAGAAATGGCACCCAGTCTCTATCAGAATTTGTTCTTAAGCAGATAAGTCCTGGCTTGTCAGCCCTGGAGCATGGTATAAGATCTCCTTGAGCAGCTGGAGTGTCAGCATTGGCAAGGCAAGCTCCCCTGCAATCCCCCCATCTGGCTTTAGGGCAGCATTTCTCAGCTTGAGTGCAGTCATCCTGCCCGTTCCAGCTTTGATGACTCTGCTCTCCTCTCAACAAAGGTTCTGGTTCTGATTGTCATGGATGTTAGCTCTCCCAGTCCCCCAAAAATTCCTCACCTGACAATGGCCTTGTGATGCCAGCCAGGGCACCTCACAAGGATGCTTCCTGCCTTGGAGAACTGACAAGCTAAATAGACAACACAAAGAGTAGGAAGAAGGAAGGATTAAGTGACAAACCACTGTACCAAGAGGTTAGTAGGAGGTGTCCCTGCCCATGGCAGGGGGTTTGCAACTAGATGACCTTTAAGGTCCCTTCCAACTCAAACCTTCGATGATTCTGTGATTCCATGGTGCTGTGATTGCATGATTCCATGAGTCTAACAGACTCCCTCCCAGTCATGCAGCAAGTGTGGACAGCTGGGAGCAATGCCCATCATTCCTGCATCCCTCTCTTGCTCCTTAAACATCTCCCCTTTCTGTTTTTGCTAACATGAATGCTGTTTCTGTAGCAGTGGTCATCAAATCAGCCATTGCCCATCAATCAACCGACATCCTTCACTACAGACCTAGGCTAAACCTCTCACAGGGACCTGAATGAAGACTGCAGACGTCAGCAGGTGGGAACTGTGAAGTGCTCCCCATCCAAGGCAGCACAGGGCAACCTGGAATAAGGAGGGATAGAGATGCAGGCTGACCTCAGCTGAACTCGTTGTCTTTACCTTGTGGTGCACTATCTGTAGAAGAAAACCTCTGAAAATTAATCTCAACATTATGGCTCTTCAATCTGGCAGGGCTTCTAGGCTTCCCTAAATGGAGAAGCTTCATTGGCTGGTTTGGGTTTTTTTTTTTTTTTGTTTGTTTGTTTTTGTTTTTTTTTTTGCTTAAATACCTTCAAAAAGTTAACCCTAAAAGGATGACTATGGTCACACAAGGATCTTGCGGTAGGACCAGAAGTGGAGGCCTGGTGTTACAAGGTTTGTTAGAAGCTCTCATCACAGGATTAACCAACTTGTCCTCATCTTTTTGTGTTCCAGCTCAAACCAACAGTGACCCACCCAAGCCCTGACACAACAGCTCTCACCACGCAGCCCTGGAGCTCAGCTGGCTCCTTAGTTGTGTCTCTAATCTGAATATCAATGACTTAAATGTTTAGTTTAGCCACTTAAAATGAAGTTCATGGACTCAAGTCCTGGGCAGAGCCAACCCATCACCTATTCTGTTATTTCCTTCCAGCCACTTCTGTACAGCCATAAAACATGCAACAACCAACTAAGTACCTTTAGAGCCAGAGCCAGATGCTGCCCCTCAGACACACCCAGCTAACACAGATGCTCACAAACCCATGATGCTCTCAGCTGCCCTGAAAGGCCCTTCACCCTCTGCTCATGTGGCATTCCACAAGGCCTTGGCATGGCATACTGGGTCCTTCTCAGCAACTTCCTCCTGTGGTGCTGGAGCATCTTCAAAGAAGAGCAACGAAGCTAACGAAAGGCCTTGAACACAAGTCTTATGAGGAACATCTGAGGAAACTGAGGTTGTTCCTTGCAGAAAAGGAGGCTGAGGGGAGAGCTCATTGCTCTCTACAACTCCCTGAAAGGAGGTTGGAGCCAGATGGGGGTTGGTCTCTTTTCCCTAGTAACAAGTGATGGGATGAGAGAAAACAACCTTAGATGGCACCAGGGCAGGCTTAGAAGAAACTTCTTCCCTGAAAGGGTTCTCAAAGACTGGAACAGGCTGCCCAGGGAGGTGGTTGAATCCCCATCCCCCAAGTCTTCTGAGGAACATCTGAGGGAACTGAGGTTGTTCCTTGCAGAAAAGGAGGCTGAGAGGAGAGCTCATTGCTCTCTACAACTCCCTGAAAGGAGGTTGGAGCCAGGTGGGGGTTGGTCTCTTCTCACATGCAACAACTGACAGGAAGAAACAGCCTCAGGTTGTGCCAGGGGAAAAAAAATTTCCCAGAAATGTTTCTGAGGCATTGGAACAGGCTGCCCAGGGAGGTGTTGGAGGCATCATCCCTGGAGGGGTCTAAAAGACACTTGGATGTGGTGCTGAGGGATGTGGTTTAGTGGTAGTGCTTTAGCAGTAGTGTGAGCTCCAGGTGAGCAGTTGGAAAACCACTGTTGAGGTTGGAAGAGAGCTTTAAGATCAAGTCCAGCCACTAAGATCCTCCACCCCTTTGCAATTGCACTGTCCTAGGAGCAGCCTTTCCTCCCCTCTCCTTGTGAATGAACCTTCTCTTCAGAAAGATGATTTTATGCCATGAAATGGGTGGCCTGGACATCAACACATGGATGTAGCCAGAAAACAAACCTTCTGGAGAGCCTGGCTTAGTTGTGTGGCTGTTAACATCCCTCTAGTAGCATTTCCATTGCCTACCCTAACCTGCAGGAGCTAGCCTCAACCAGGACCAACATGCCCACCCCCCTCTTGCTGTGCCAACACCTGCCTGGGAGCCTCTACAGGCTGTTAAACCAGCAGAGCCCTCTGCTTCCAAACAGCACCGACGGGAGGGAACACCAGGAGAGTTTGGACCCGAGTTTAATTCAGGATAAAGATGTAAATGTTGGAGCAGCAGGGCAGGCAGCCAAGGCCTCTTTCATAACTGGGTGGGTCCAGCAGTGGATGTGGGAAGAATGGCATGCAGCGGCCCTAGCGCGGCACGGAGCACATCCAGCACAATGCTGGCTCAGCACACCCTGGCACCAGCCTCTTGCTGCTGCTCTGTGAGCCTCCCAGGCAAAGGCCTTCAATCCTCCAAGCCCAAAGAGTGGGGGAACACTCTGTACAGATATGCTCAGCCTGGCTGGTTGCACTGCAGGGGTGTTGGGTGGTTGCCCTTTGAGGGTGGGTGATGGAGCACTGGAGCAGGCTGTCCAGGGGGTGTGTGGAGTCTCCTTCTCTGGAGACTTTCAAACCCCACCTGGATGCATTCCTGTGCAGACTACCCTAAGTGATCCTGCTCTGGCAGGGGGTTGGACCTGATGATCTCTGGAGGTCCCCTCCAACCTCTGATACACTGTGAGACTGTGACATGGTTAAGCACCAGACTTGGTAGGACCCAATGATCTTAAAGGTCTTTTTCCAAGCAAAACCATTCTATAATTTCATGCTAGGACCTGGGCAGGGCACTTGAATGATTTCTGATTGGGATTCAAGCAAACTAGAGGCTGACACAGGACTTCACCTCAAACAGAGGCCTTAGGGCGACAGGGTTTCCTCACAGCCTTGGGAAAGTCACTTCATTGTGATTTTTAGGAAGATACCAGATAAGATTTTTTTTGGAAGACATCAGATAAGATTTTTCTGAAGACACCAGATAAGCACACAGCCAGCTAGGCTTAGCCTCAGCAGGGTTGAAGAGTTCTGCTGCTCCTGTGAGACACAGCACAGATGCTCCTCAAGGGTGCAGTGACTCCCCCTGCTCTTTGCAGGACTTGGACCTGTCTCTATCATTCCCACCAGGAGTAAGGCTGTGTTTTGACTTGGGAAGCGGCAGGGAAAGCAGCCTGTGGGAGTTCTGGGCTCTGTCACCAGCTCTGTTTGAGGAGGTTCAGGTCTCACATGGTGGCAGAGCCCTAGACACAGCTGCTGTTCAGCCCCAGCCTGTCTTCCACTGACCTTGTGCTAACATCTAACAAGGGACCACAAGGTTCACATGGCCAGAGAGATCCTGTAGCAGGGGGCTTAGGGCATTGCTCTGAGGGAGAGGACAAAGAGCCAAGGGGATATCTACATATTTTCCATTCAGGTCCTGGGAGCAGGGGTTAGTCACAGTGCATGAGCCAGATCCCCCCTGAGCTAAAGCTCCCTGTCTTGATTAACAGCAGAGACTGGGAGCTGGATTTCTGGCAGACCCATCTGTGACATCCATCACAAAACTCAGAGTTCCATCCCCAAACTAATGTTGCCAGGGAAGATCCTGCTGAGGCAACCTCCCCAAGCTACAGCAGAGGGGTCTGGGTCAGACACCTCAATCAGCTCACAGTGTGGCTCCTCACCTTCACGCATGACTTGACTGGCTTCTTCCCTACACAAACAGGATTCTAATGAGCATTTGGCCTCTGTGTTATTTGTTTAGAAAAAAAAAAAAATCCACTGCCTTTCAGCTATTTAACCCTGACATTCCATTCAGACCACTAACCTGAGATAAAGGAGCATGTGGACTTTCCCTGCCATGCCAAGGAGCTGTGTGAGGACAGGGAAATCCACCCGGGACCTCCAGGTTCCACAGTCCAAGAGAGTTGAAGCCTGCACAATCTGCCAACCCAACTGTACCACACAGGATCTGGATTTCATCTTCAGTGAGGGTCTGCTGCTGTTTCAGTTCTGATCTCTTCATGCTTGGTTTCCATCAGTTAAACAATGTCTCTTTGCTTGCACTGTTCAACATACATGGGGGAAAAAAAAACATTCAGCTGGAAATGGAACTGAATTTGCAGAATTAGCTTCATCTGTGCTGCAACTCTGTAGGAGCAGGTTGCCAAAGGAGCTTCTGGTTTCCTTCTCCGTGGAGGTGTTCAAGGCCAGGTTGGATGAGGCCTTGAGCAAGCTGGGCTAGTGGAAGGTGTCCCTGCCCATGGCAGGGGCTTGGGGCTGGATGATCTTGAAGATCCTTTCCAACCCAACCTATTCTAGGAATCTAGGAATCTGTGATAAGAGCAGCTTGAGTCAAACAGCAGCAAGAATGCCTGGGTTAGTGCATGAGAAAGACATTGGAGCTGGCTCAGCTAAAAGATGCTATTGATTATTGATTATTTATTAGTTGTTGCTGTTGTTATTAAATATTATTCTCACAAAAAATATTAAAGTTTTGTGTGTGTTTTTTATGCATGGCAAAAGAAATGAACCTCATCCATTGCAGTCCAAGTGGGCTTGACACTTGAGGAGGGGCCACCTGATACTGTTTCAACTCTCAGTCTCCCCTGATTGTAAATTCATTCTTCCCTTCCTCCCTTGCCCCTCTCCTCTGTGAATGTGCCACACACTCCTCTTTCCCCAGTTCTGTTTTTTGTCACTTGGTGGCTTTCTGTGCTGTCAGCAATGTTCCAGTCCATGGATGTTTCAGCAGGCCTAATGGCACTGGAGTGTGGCTGTGGCTGCTTTGTCATTCTTTTTTCCCCTCTCAAAGGTCCCATCTCTGTGATTACCTTTTGCCTGGTCACTTGTAGGAGCCAAGAGCTCAGCAGTATGGGAGTGTGACAGTCTTGAGACATTTCCACAGCACCCAGGGGCAGAAAATTAATGCTGACATGATCCACCAAGCACATGGCAGCTCCATTGTCAGAGCTTGGCTAACAGCACAGATTGAATTTCACACTTGTTGGATATTAAATCTCTCCCAAGCCCAGGCTGGCTGGGCTGGGTAGAAAACAGAATCATGGATCCAAAGTGAGGGTCTCAGCAAAGTGCTAAATAGAATCCCAGAATCATAGAATCATGGAATTGTTTTGGTTGGAAAAGCCTCTAAGACTGTCAAGTCCAACTGTCAGCCCAACACCACCAAGGCCATTACACTGTGGCCCCAGGTGCCATGGGCACAGATTTCTGAACACCTCCTCCAGGAATGGAGACTCCACCACCTCCCTGGGCACCCTGACTACTCTTGCAGCAAAGAAATCTTTCCTGATATCCAACCTAAACCTCCCCTGGTGCAATTTGAGGCCATTTCCTCTCATCCAATCACTTGTTACTAGGAAGAAGACACCAACTCACTCCAACCTCCTTTGTAGAGAGCCAGAAGGTCTCCCCCCAGCCTCCTCTTCTCCAGACTAAACAACCCCAGTTCCCTCAGCTGCTCCTCACCAGACCCTTCCCCAGCTTCACTGCCCTTCTCTGGACCAGCATCTCAATGTCCTTCTCGGAGTTCTCTCTTGTAGAGAGGCAAAGGTGCTGTGCCAGGTCTAGACTGGAACTAAACACAGGTTCTAAGCAGTGCCAGTATGAGGGATGTTAGAACCAGCTAAGGATTCATTCACAGGAGGTGCCCTCGGTGGATATTCCCACACTCAAAGCAGTTTTCATGCACAGAAGAGCACAGCAGAGTGAGCTCCCACCCAGCGTGTTGGTGGAAATGAGCAGACCCAGTGCAGGTCATGGGAAGAATCTGACCATAAAGAACTATCACCACCAGCACAAGGTGTCACCTGAGAAGCTTTTCACTCCTACCTGGGCTTGTCCAGACTGGCAGCTCTGGCTGGGCCCTGTGAGGGTGTTTTTCCACTCTGGCTGCTGTTTTTCCCCAAGAGGACAAGGGCCAGACCTCCACCAGCTTTCCTGGACACAAGGTCCGTTCTGGGCAGGCAGGTAGGGATGCAGAGAGAAGACTTTTACACAGTCAAGCAAGTTCCTGGCCTCCAGCTCTTGAAAAAGTTTCCACTGTCTGCCAAGCCCTTCAAAGTGCCCAAACACTTTGGAAATTACAGCATCTCCTTTTCCTGCCAACTGGGAAATCTGTTTCACTGCATTAACTGTCAAAAAAAAAAAAAACCCAAAACCCCAACCCACACCTTTTTTTTTTTTTTTTTTTTTTTTTTTTTTTGGCGGGGGCAGAATATTTTTGTCTCATTATTCTCAAAGTGTAGTAATGGACTTACATAGAGGTTGAGCAAAGGGATGTGTTTCACCTGGGACTCCCCATGAGGACCCTGCACCCAAAGGCAGCATGGACGCTCTGAGGGTGAACACCTCCACTGAGACCATCTGCAGGGTTCTGTCTTGTATCTCCCACCCACAGCTTGCATTTCTCCCCTGTTTCTGTTCTCCATCCATGCTGCTAATGAAGTCACACCAGGAGGAGCCAGTTGCTGCAGTTCTGCTTTGTGACCTTGGAGGACCCTTAAACCATCCCCAAATGAAGGTCCTCTAGGCAATAAAGTAGTTGGGCCCTTTGGGATTCCTTGGAAATGTGCTAGGAGTGAGCAAGCAGCAAAGAAATTAATGCTCTGTGCTCTGTAGATCCTCCTGGCTCTATGGGCAGCTTTTGTTTGGTTTATTAAGAACCAGGGAGCACTAATGAGAAGTTCAGTCAGCTTTTAAAAAGCCTCTGTCAGGTGATGTCTTTTAGTTAATATTTGCACTGCACGAGCAGTGGCTGCCCCAGGTGGACTCGATGGTCTCAAAGGTCTCTTCCAACCTCAGCAGTTCTGTGATTCTTTGATTCTATAATTCTATGATTCTATGAGCTGGTGTAGATAAACAACACAGACTTTCTTCTAGAGATAGGATGAGGGGCAATGGACTGAATGGACTGAAAGCTTGAGAAGAGCAGATTTAGACTGGAGATTAGGAAGAAATTCTTGACAGTGAGGCGGGTGAGACACTGGAGCAGGTTGCCCAAGGAGGTTGTGGATGCCCCCTCCCTGGAGGTGTTCATGGCTAGGCTGGAGTGGCCTTTATCAACCTGGCCTAGTGGAAGGTGTCCCTGCTTGTGGTGGGGGGGAACTGGATGATCTTGAAGGTCCCTTCCAACCCAAACCATCCTATGAATCTATGAACCAGATGTCTAGCTTGGATTCATCTGACCTTGCTTTAGGTGTAGGAAACAGATGCCAGTTCTCCTGTCCCCATGAAAAGCAGCAGTCTGAGTAAAGCAAAGCTGCCTTCTCCCTCCAGATATGAGTTCAGCTGGCCCAGAAATGAGTCATAGGCTCATCTCTACCTCCATTTGTTGTAAAAAGAGCCCATGTCAAACTCATTCCTAGCTCACACTTGTCAGCAAGGTGCCTGTGTTTACATGGGCACATAGATGGGATGAAGCTATGTTTGGATGCTAGCCATGCAACAGCTAGGGACAGACCCTCTCATGTGGTCAGCAGCACTCACAGACTGTGTGACTGTTGTTCTTGTTCTGAATAAACACCCAGCCACCAGGAAAGTCCTCATCACACCCAGCTGCTCTTTTCAAAGGGAATGGAAAAATCTTTTTTCCTAACAAGAGTCTCTAAACTCACAGCCTGAACCTTACTCTTCCTGAAACCAACGACAGAACTTACTTGCAGGCTACTCCAGGGCCATAAACTGCTTTGCTTAGCAGAGAGCTCCTTGGACACGGTGCTGGTTCAATGTTTTCTCCTCCTTGGGTCAGCCTCTCAAGGGCTGCTAAGCCCAGAGAAGTCTTTGACGGGCTGACACCTCTGCATGCACATTCCTGCTTACCTTGTCAAGCTTCTGTTCCCTGTCCTTTGGTCCCCAGGAGATCATTGAGAAATGAAAAACAAATAGCAGAGAGCATCCAGACCCTGAGGGCATCAAGCAGGTGGTAATGTCACTGTCCAGCTTCCACTGAGACCTGACACACACCTTGCCCATGGCCCAGGACCGTGTTTCATAGAATCCTAGAATGGTTTGGGTTGGAAGGGGGGGCAGCCACAACCTCCCTGGGCAACCTTTTCCAGTGTCTCACCACCCTCCCTGCAAAGAATGCCTTCCTAATTTCCAGCCTAAATCTTCCCTCCTCAAGCTCCAATCCATTCCCCCTTGTCCTGCCACAACAAGCCCTTACGAAAAGTCCCTTCCTGGCTTTCTTGCAGATCCCCTTCAGTCCCAGAGTTTTTGGTGGACCTGGACAAAACCTGCTCTCTGGAATCAGAAGCCATAAGGAGAGCCAGCTCCACTTTCTCACTCTCTGCCTAAATATATAAATAATCTGAGCTGTGCAGTGTGTGCTGGGCAGGCCCCCTGGGCTATCAGCTTACACCCAGCTGTTATTCTCAGAGGATTCTCAGTAAACCCAGGAATAGACCAAGCCAAAAGTCAGGAACAGGCTCAGAGGAGAATGTCACCATCTGGCAGCTCCTGACTGTTGCATAAATATATTGATCAGCTGAACTGGCTTCAGGATATCTCTATTAAGGACAGTAAAGTCAAAAAAGAGACATAAAAAGGATCAGAAAGATGAAAGAGTACCTGACCTGGCTGCTCTGGCCCATTGGTTGGTGAAATTGGTTAATTCAGTTTAAAACTGGAGCTTGAAGGCAATTCCTAAATAAAAATTAAAGAGAACAATCAGAGGATATTGCTACGACATCCCACAACAGCACATCAGCAACCCAAACAGAATCATAGAATAGTTTGGGTTGGAAAAGACCTCTAAGATGACTGAGTCCAGTTGTCAACCCACCACCACCATGGCCATTAAACCACATCCTCAAGTGCCATGACCACACATTTCTTGAACACCTCCAGGGCTGGTGACTCCACCACCTCCCTGGGCAGCCTGACCAAAATGACAATGCACAGAATCACAGACTGGTTTGAGTTGGAAGGGACCTTCAAGACCATCTATTTCCAACCCCCTGCCACAGGCAGGAACACCTCCTACTAGAGCAGCTTGCTCAAGGCCCCATCCAACCTGCCTTTGAACACTGCTAGGCATTACCCCTTGTTCTGTCACTCCATGCCTTTGCATGAAGTCCTTCCCCAGATCTCCTGTAGCTCCCCTCAAATCCTGGAAGGCTGCTCTAAAGTCTTCCTGGAGTCTTCTCTTCTGCAGGCTGAGGAACCCCAATTCTCTCAGCCTGTCCTCACAGGACAGGTGCTCCATCCTTCTGATCATCCTCAAGGTATAACTCACACTGGGCACAGGTCAAACTCCACAGTGAACCCTTCGCCTGGTGCCCAGGAATTTCCCCAGCTTCACAGCAACAGCAACAGGACACCTTTTCCCCTATTTTCATTGTGCCCACATGGTTCAGCACAATCTTTCAGATCCTGAGACAGGCTTATGCCTAGGCTGGGGTTTGGGCTTGGCTTGGGCTGGCCATCCCTCTCCATGAATGCAGAATGACTCTCCCAGCATGGCACCAAGGGAGCTCGATGCTGTGGCTGGCACCATGCTCCAGACCAGAGGATGAACTCAGCTCTTCAGCTGCTTGTGGCTGTAGCTGCTGGTTTGCACTTGTGGAAGGACTGAAGCTGCTCAGCCCAACACCAAGCCAGGGCCATAGCTGAGTGGCAACTGAAGGAATACAAAGCAGCAAACAAACTCATCCTGCAGAGTTTTCTCTGATGCTTTTTGGGTTCAAAATGTTCACAAAGCAAGTTCTGCTCGTCTGAAGAGCTGCTGGTGGAATGGATGCATTTTCCAGCCAGCTTTCAATGGAGGCCAGATCTGTTTCTACATGGAAATTGGCTCATTTTTGGAGTACAGATGAGCTCTGCATAAAAATATATTAAATTCCTTCTCCCACCCACAACTGTATCCACATTCATGCATACTGATGGGTGAGCTGCTACTCCAGCAGCAGCAGGCAAGGGCAATTTGAACAAGTGCAATATTATGTAATTAAAACAACAGTCATGTCAGTGTGGATGAGAGAGGGGAAAGAGGGGGAAAAATCTGGAAAATGGGAGTTATCCAAGTCAGTTAGCTCTTGGGAATGCTTTTTCAATCTATCAGAGCACTCCTAGAAGCTGCAGGTGGGTACAGACACTTTCATCTTTCTCATTCTTTAAAGAATAATCAAAACCTGAGTTTCTGCAGAAAAAGAGGCTGAGGAGAGACCTTCTGGCTCTCTACAACTCCCTGAAAGGAGGTTGGAGCCAGATGGGAGTTGGTCTCTTCTCCCTAGGACCAAGTGACAGGATAAGAGGAAATGGCCTCAAGTTGCCCCTGGGGAGGTTTAGGTTGGACATGAGAAGAAACTTCATCCCTGAAAAAGTTCCAAAACACTGGAGCTGGCTGCCCAGGGAGGTGGTTGAATCCCCATCCCTGGAGGTGTTTCAAAGAAGCAGAGATGCTGTGCTGAGGGCCATGGTTTAGCACCAGCCTTTGCAGAGTTAGAGAGTGGTTGGACTGGATGATCTGAAAAGTCTTTTCCAAGCAAAACAATTCCATGCTTCTATGATTCAAACAGAAGTCCACAGCCCCTCACATAATTAACAAACCCATAGTATATTGGCAGTAATTAACAGAAGGCAAATTTGACAGCCTGTTCAACTACAACAGCCCTGAGTGCACTTGGATAGCAAGTTTGCTCCAAGGAGCACCCCCTCCTCAAGGAGCACCATGGAAAACAGAGCACTGTTCCTTTGTACCCAGTGCCCCAAAGCCCTGAGCTGTGTCCACACACAGAGAGCATCTACCAGGGCCTCTCTCTCAAGTGGCTGCCACTTGGAATATTGTCACTGTTTAGTCTAGTTTGAATGGCTTCCTTATAGAACTGGTGGGAAATTCTCCAGAGAAACTGGAGAAAATCATGTTTTGGAAAGTGTTTCAGAGTCACAATGCCCCATTTTAACCTCTCCAGTGAAAGAAAACATCAGTGCACATTGATAGAAAGAATGGTTCGGGTTGGAAGGGACACCAAAGATCATCTAGTTCCAAGCCCCTGCCATGGGCAGGGATTCTTTCCACTCTCTCCCTGGTCATGGCCTCATCCAACCTGGCCTTGAACACTTCCAGAGAGGTGGGCATCCACAACCTCCCTGGGCAACCTGTTCCAGTGTCTTACCACCTTCACTGCAAAGAATTTCTTCTGACACCCCCCCCCCACACACACACACACCCCCACACACCCACACACCCCCCTGTGTATCCTACAGCAGGGATCTGCAAACCACACAGCAAGTCACCAGGAGTTTGGCTCACACATAAAATGCTGAGAAACTCTCACAGCAGAAGTTTTAAAGCAGTCTGCCTTAAATGCTAACACAGGAAATCCAGTCAAAAAATGCCAGAAGTTTAGCAGCTTACATGGGATAGAATCATAGAACCATGCTAAGACCATGGACTTCAATCATCAACCCAGCACCACCATGGCCATTAAACCATCTCCCCCAGTGCCATGGCCACACATTTCTTGAACACCTCCAAGGATGGGGACTCCACCATGTCCCTGGGCAGCCTGTTCTAATCCCTGACCACTCTGGCAGCAAAGAAAGTTTTCCCAATCTCAAATCTAAGCCTCCCCTGGCACAATTTCAGGCTGTTGCCTCTTGTTCTGTCTAGGGAGAAGAAGCTAATCCCCACCTTGGAATGCAAACCCAAGTCTTGCCTTCCTGTAATTCTGCACATCCCTGATCGACAGCAGCTTTAGTAAAGGAGCTCCTGGTGCTGCCCATCACTGATTGACAGATGTGGGACCTTATGCCAGCTGAACTTGGCACTGCAGGGGAAATGTAACAGTGGCACTCCTGAGCAGGCTGGAGCAGGGGCAGAAGGCTGTGCACGAGTGTAGGAATCACAGATCAGCTGCCAGCTCTTCTTTCCTTAGGAAAGGTCACTGCTTCCTTCAGGTATTTGCTAAATATAGGAAATGCTCAGGAAGCTGAAGGCTTTGATCCTGGAAGACTTGGAGGTGTGGTTCAATGAAAGGATGAGGGCAGCATTTAAAAGGGATCGAGGGAAGCAGATGTTTGGCTTCTTCCATCCGCTGCCACTAAATCACTCACTGGCCAGAGCTGGTATCCAGCACAGGTAATTTTCCACAAAGCTAATCCTGCTTTCATCCAGGGCATTCTTCTTCCAATAAAAGTCCATCTGCTTGCCTAGCTTTAGACACCAGCATAAATTCCACCTCCTCCAAATGGGTCCTTTAAGGGGGTCTCTGTGCTGAGGCAGAGAGAACCACATGCTGCTCAGTGAGACATGGCAGAGCTGCTCCCAGCATGAGCTCTTGGAGGCACCAGCTGAGGAGAAATTTGACTTTTTGCTGCATTTTTCCTGCTCTTTTTAAAGGAAACTTACAAAAACAAACAAACCCTACAGGCAAGAGAGCAAACTTTCTGATTGTACAGGACCCCCCTTCCCAGCCATGCTTAAATACACCATAAAATCCACGTTCTCAGGGCTGTTTTTCCATGTATTTCCTGCTTGCCTCCTTTTGTTTTTCCACAGGCATCAGTGTCACTTTCTCCTCCTGCACACAGGCTGTGAGCACTTAGCTCATCTTCTCCAATACACACAGCAGAGGGCTACCAGCTGCCTGCATCCACATCCCCTCTGCAAAGCAGAAGCCACGCTGAGATCACTTTTGCTAAAGGAAGGTGGCAGCAATGATTTTGGTTCATGAAGTTTCAGAGTAAGGGCAAGACTAGAAATCAAGTCCACCAGGTCAACCAAGTCAATCAAATCAATTAACCGGGTTAATCAAGTCAGTCCTTGTAGCCCTGATCTGAAGTCAGAGCTCACTGAACCACCCTTTTGTCAGCCCAGCCTGAGTCCCCAGCCCTCAGCAGGCTCCTTCATCAGAGATTCTCAGCAGCTTTTCATCTCTTCTAGCTGGTAATGCAGTAGACCCAGAAGCTTATAGACCAGTCAATAAACACAGATAACTGCTTAAAACTCCTAACAACATGCAACTGTCCAGATAATCACCTCCTGATGTCTTGACATCATTCTTATTACCATCATCTCTCCCAGCTCCCATGCATTAATGGATTTTACCCTCTGCCTAGCACAACAGAACACAAAATAATATCCATATTTGTTCCTATTGTTCTTATAGGTAAGTGCCAGGTTGGATTTTTTTTTTTTTTTTTGTTGGTTGGGATTTCGGGTTTTTTTGGTGGTTTGTTTTGTGTTGGTTAGGTTTTTTGGTTTGGTTTGGTTTGGTTTGGTTTTTAATCTTGAAAATGCTACAAACCCCACACTGTCAACAAAAGCAAGTTTGGACTGGAAAGTTGACAAGTTCAACAGAAAGTAACTCTGCTGCTTAACAAAACTGGGATTGCAAAAGAACTCAAAACAGTGAGGCTGCCCTGAGTGTGAGTTAAGGAGGCTTAGCCTCTGCTAAAGCTTCTACAGACACAAGGCTGTTTTCACCCCTTCTATGATACCAACCTTCAGGCTGCAAAAATCTAGTCAGGTACTAGCAGCAAAACATTACAGTGCTGCAGCTTTGCAGAGAGAAATCATTTCAGAGAGACAGAATCACAGAATGCATCAGGTTGAAGGAACCCCAAAAGGTCACCTTGCCCAACTCCCATCCACTCAGCAGGGGCATCTCCAACTAGATCAGGCTGCCTGGAGCCACATCAAGTTTGGGCTTGAATGTCTCCAGGGATGGGGCCCCAACCACACCTCTGGGCAACTTGTTCCAGTATTTTACCACTGTCATTGCAAAGAGCTTCCTGCCAATGTCCAACCTGAATCTCCCCTACTCCAGTTTCAAATCATTGTCCCTCATCCTATCACCCTTCTAAACAGTCCCTCCCCAGCTCTCCTGTAGCCCCCCTTCAGGTACTGGAAGGCTGCTCTAAGGTCTCCCTGGAGCCCTGTCTTCTCCAGGCTAAAGAACCACAACTCTCCCAGCCTGTCCTCATAGCAGAGATGCTCCAGCCCTCTGATCATCTTCATGGCCTCCTCTGGACCCACTCCAGCAGGTCCCTGTCCTTTCTGTGTTGGGGGGTCCCAGACCTGGACACAGTACTCCAGGTGAGGTCTCACCAGAACAGAATAGAGTGGCAGAATCACCTCTCTCAACCTGCTGGCCATGCTTCTTTTGATGCAGCCCAGGAGGAGATTTGCCTTCTGCACTGCAAGTGCCTATTGCTGGCTCACATTCGTCAGAGCTTAGTCAAGATGAAAACCATGGGAGGAAGTTTTGCATCTCCCCAGTTCTGAGAGAATTCTGGACACACTTGATAGAATCTTTAGTGTCCTCAGAGAAGAGGATTCACACCCAGTTCAGGGTACCACAGCTTTTCACATCCCCAGCTAATAAAAGGTTCACAGAGATTAATCCAACACCTATCTGCTGAAAAGAATTACAAAATAAACCCAACACTGTGATACACAGCTGGAACCCACACATCTTCCCAGCTTTAGGGTTCCTTTAGGAAACTCTGTGATGTGGAGAGGGTACAGAAAAGGGCTACCAAGATGCTGAGGGGACTGGAACATCTCTGTGATGAGGAAAGGCTGAGAGAATTGGGGCTTTTTAGTCTGGAGAGGAGCAGCCTGAGTGGGGATCTCATCGATGCTGATCAATACTTCAAGGGTGTGTGGCAGGAGGATGGGACCAGGCTTTGTTCAGTGGTGCCCAGTGACAGGACAAGGGGCAGTGGGCACAAACTTGAACAGAAGAAGTTCCATCTAAACCTGAGGAGGAACTTCTTTAATTGAAGTGTGGTGGAGCACTGGAGCAGGCTGCCCAAAGGGGTGGTGGAGTCCATCTCTGGAGACATTCCAAACCCACCTGGATGTGTGTGACCTTCTCAGGGTAGAACCTGCCTTGGCAGTGGAGTTGGACTCAATGACTTCCAGAGGTCCCTTCCAAGCCCTCCTGTGATTCTGTGTGATTCCCAGTAAAACCAAGTAGTATTTCTGCCCTTCAGCCCTCAGATGGCCTTTATGCACAAAGGGGGATACGTGCTGTTCTCTCCATGGCATGGAGGCCTGCAGCTGGAGGTGAAAGCTGTTCTGGGCTGCAGGAGTGCAAGGCTGATGTATCGCTTCCATTTATTATTTGATCCCCTTCCATTGTGTGTTTCCTCAGGGCACACTCAATAGGTCTGCAATCATGGGGAAGGAGATAGAAAGGGTAGGGCAAGGGTTGTATTTCCTGCCTTGGCTAGGGCAGGATTTTTATCCAAGCTTATTCTGAATAAGATAAGGATCCAGCATGAAGGATCAGAGGTAAGAGCATTCTGGGCTTAAACCTTCAGTTATTTGTTGCTTGTAGGTAAGCAAAATAAAGAGTTAATGCACTGCCCACAGAGAGCTGAAATAGCTGAGCTTTTGTTTAAAATAAAAGGGAAATGATACAGGGCTGGGTTTAAAAAAAAAATGTTTTTCCAGCTCCTTTGGTACAACAATTGTTTGGTATAAACTTACATGACACTGTGAGCTTCCTCTCTGCTAATAGCCCAAATGTGCTTTTTTTTTTTTTTTTTTCCAGCAAGAGGAAAATGCCTGTGTCAAGGTTGAGATCACAGCAACTGCCCCAGAGCCAGCAGCTCCACCATGGTGCCAAGGCTGGGCAGGCAGAGTCAGGCAGGTACAGAAGATTCACAGATTCATCAAATCCTTTGGATTGGAAGAGATCTTCAAGTTCATCTAGTTCCAACCTCCTGTCATGGGCAGGGACACCTTCCACTAGACCAAATTGCTCAAGGCCTCAAAGATGAAGGGAGGGATCTTTGTGGATGGAGGGGGGACTCTTTTAGAGGACAAGCCATGCCTGGGATGGCCTACAAGGGCAGAGAGCATGTCAGACAGGAGATGAACTATAGCTCTTTGCTCACAAAAGAGAACAGGGTGCACTTGGCTGGCCCAAAGGCCCTGAGTGCTCAAGTGAATCATAAAATTCTGAAATCTCCAGACCTGTCCTAGCCTGCATCTTCTCAAGTGGTTTCTATGAGTTTAAGAGCCATATGGCTGTACTGAAAGTTTTCTTTCACTGCCTCAGGCTTAATTCCCAAAGACATTCAGAGACACCTCGATCAAAGCATGGCTCTGGCTCTCTGGTCTCTGAGAACCTCTGCCAGAGTATGCTGAGCTCTGTCTTTCCCATGCCCAGAGCCAGAGGCAGGATGGCCACATCTCAGGGTCTCTGTCCAGCAAGAGGATTTATGTTTCTTGGAGTGGAGCAGGGATGCTTGTTCTTGAGCCTCTTGCTAACTCTATCCTTGGCCACCTGCTCTCAGCTGGAGCTCACCCTACCTCCATGCTCTCATCTGGATGAACCCTCTGCCTACATTTCAGGTGCTGTGGTGCAAACTGCCCCCTATTCTCCTGGAGAAGAGAAGACTCCAGGGAGACCTTATAGAGGTCTCCAATACCTGGAAGGGGGCTACAGGAGAGCTGGAGAGGGACTGTTTACAAGGGCTTGTAGTGCAAGGACAAGGAGCAATGGCTCTGAGCTGGAAGAGGGGAGATTTAGATGAGATACCCGAAAGAAATTCTCTACAGTGAGGAGGGTCAATATACATCTGCCCATGCTGGAGTCAAGATTCAAACTTCCAAAGAAGGAATTTACTTACCATTCTATTTACTCTTTATTCATCCTATTTCCTCCTCAGTAAAACAGAGACCCTGCTCTTCTCTCCTTTATGAAGCAAGCAGGGGACTCCAGAGGAAAATCCCCACACAGAGGTGAGATACCTTCATGTTTTAGTGAGGGCACTGGATGGCTGCTGTGTGCTCTGAGCAGAGCAGCAAGAGTTTGTGGCTCTGCCTTGTTTATTCTGTCCATATTTGGCTGGAAAGAGGCACAAGCAGGAGATGAAAGTAGTTCACATAATAAAACTGGGTTTGGATGAAACTCAGCAGCATCTTAGTTTCATTTTAGCACTCCTGAAATAGCAAAGCCCTGTCAAATTCAGTCCCAGAGGAGAAGACCAAGCAGATTTCAGCTTCACCATGTGCCACAGAGTTGCACTTTGCCATATTTGCTCTCATTATGGCAGAGATGTGTGGAGGAGGAAGGGAAGAATTTACTCATTTCTAAGCTGCAAAAATGTCTTTCAGCATTGCTGCTCTCTGCTGCAATAGCCATTGGTGGTCACAGACTGAGGAGATGACACCAACCTAGGGATCCAAACTGGGAATCAGCTCTAATTTTAGCAGGAGGAATTAGTGTTTTCTTGTCAAATTCCCACTTGTATATCAGAACAAAACAAACAAACAAAACCCACAGCCAAACAGCAACAACCCAACCAACCATTTCTGCTGCCTCCTTCACTTCATAGAATCCTAGAAAGGTTTGGGTTGGAAAGGACCTTAAAGATCATCTAATTCCAACCCCCTTGCCATGGGCAGGGACACCCCACGCTAGACCAGGTTGGAAGATGTCCCTGCCAATGGCAGAGGGGTTGGACTCACTGAGATCAGACCAGCATACAAAGTCAGGATGTCTTTGTTCAGGGTTTGGCTTGATTATCTCCAGAGAACCCTTCCAACCCCTACCATTCTGAGAGTCTATGTCCTGCCAACCAAAAAGGAGCATGCAGTGACCTGGACATTCCTCCCAGCTGTGCCACAACGTCCCTTCTGACATCAGCAAAACCTCTGTGCCACAAATGTTGCCTCCATAAAAAGGGAATGCCATTTCCTTTCTCCCATGCCTGAGCTGTCCAGGCTAATCAGCCACTTGGACAGGGATTTCATCTGGCTGCAGCTTTGCAGATAAGAGCTCAGTGGGAGCCCTGATCCCAGGCAGGTCCTCCAGGCACAAGGACAATAGGAATGTTTAATGGTGGTGAGCACTGGGGCAGGCAGCAGCCCTGCAGCTCATCCAGCTCACACAGTGGACATCAGGGCTCCTAAATACCTCCTGGAGATCTTTCCAGACCAGCAAGAGCTGCAAATGCTGCTGACACAACAAAAGGAAGTGGGGCAGGTTTTCACTGTGCCTCCTGGCTTCCACCTGGGCATAGGTTCATAGAATGGTTTGAGTTGGAAGGGACCTTCAAACCCATCTAGTTCCAACCCCTCTGCCATGAGGGAGGACACCTTCCACCAGAACAGGTTGCTCCAGGCCTCATCCAACCTGGCCTTGAGCACCTCCAGGGAAGGGACATCCACAGCCTCCCTGGGCAATGTGTTCCAGTATCTCACCAGCCTCACTGGAAAGAATTTCTTCCTAATCTCCAGACTAAATCTGCCCTCTTCCAGCTTCAATCCATTCCCTCTCATCCCACCACAACAAGCATGCACATGGTTTAATGGCCATGGTGATCTCAGGTTGATGGTTGGACTCAGTGACTTGGAGGTCTTCTCCAGCCAAACCAATTCTATGATTCTATGCATGTTTAGGAATTCTGGAGAATTCCTGCACACCAGGCACAGGGCAGAGTAAACTCAGCTGACTGCAGACCTGTTGCAGAGGAAGCTGTCTCCTGGCTCTCAAACAACATAGCTGGTTTAAACCTTCTTTCAGTGCCTTCGTCCAGACCTTCCTGCCAAAGCTTGGATCTCTTCACATATTCCACTGGATCTCTCTGCATATTCCACTGCCTCTGCCTCCCACTCTCTCTCCCTCCATCTTTCTTCCCACAGCCGTGGGAACAGACTTCATCACTTGAGAAAAATGCCCTGCTCATACCCCCTGCTGGGGCTTGAAGCAGACAGGGAGGGGGGAGGGAAAAAAAAAAAGAAATAATAAAATAAATCACAATCTTTGGAGCAGAGAACCCTTGTCAGGAGCAGAAAGAACAGTGACCTCAGCCAGGCTGGCACGTAGCACCAGAGAGGTGGCTGCTCCCAGCTGCCTGAGCCACCACAGCTTGGTGAGGAGGACATGCAAGACCATTCCCCTCTCCATTTACAGCTGATACAATGCCTTTGGACCACACATTATTATCCCCCCCCCCCCCCCCCAAAAAAAAAAAAAGACAATAAAAAGAAAGAAGAAGGAAAAAAAATGGAGCCCAGGCATTTGGCTTCCACTAATGGCTTGTTACTCTTCAGTGTGGTGTGACAGAGTGATTTGTGTCTCTCCCAAACACTTCCCAAGCCTTCTTCCCTATCCTGCCTGGAATTTGCTACTTTTTAAAAATAATAACACCTCTGTTTAACAGTGGGAGGACTAGACCCACATGGGTGGTCCCCTTCTAACGAAGATAAAAGTATCTGGGAACAATATTTTAATGTGGTTTGCTTCTAATTGAGTTTTTCCACTGTTTGGGATAATTATTTCTACCAATTAGCCCAGTGGTATTGTTAGCTGGAGGCAACTGGTCCTCCTTCAGGCCTCTGACAGAGGTTTACAGTATGCACAATGGTGCATAGTGCACTCTATGAGAAAAAAATTGCCCCTCTGCTCCCAAAACGATGGGAAAGGACTCCATTGTCAGACAAATCTTTCCCATGGAACTGCTCCTGAGAAGCCTCATAAGGGTCCATGTTCTAGAGAAAAGCAAGTGGGGGGAGATTTTTGAAGTAAAGCTCAGGAAAGAACAGCCTGGAGGGGTGAAAGTGGCACAGGAGAGGGGATGCAGCACTCAGGCTTGCCCAGGCATGGGACAGCTTTGTTCCTCTTACCCTGCAGTGTCCCAGAGGAGATGCCAAGCCCCACGACTCTGGGACGGAGCCTACCCCTAATGATGTCAAAACAGGTCAAGATTTAATGACAGTGAATTCATTCAGAGCAGATTTGAAGCCTTTCTTTACCAACACGAGAGCAGGACGTTTGTGTTTCTAATAAATGAGAGCTGGGAGTGCCAGAGCAGTGGCCTTGGGCACAAGCCTGGGGTGGCTTTGCCTTACACCAGCCCTGAACAGGAGAGTTCTTAGCAGCCTGCAGAAGGAAGCTGAGGAGAGAGGGCTGGCAAGAACTCAGTGCAAAGAGCCTGCAAAGAGCAGAAACACAGAATTGTTAGAAAGATGAAGACCAGTGAGGAGCAGTCTATGAGCTGGTGGGAAAAAAATAGGCACAGCACTGGGGAAGTTGGAGCCTGGTCTTGCAGGACTCAAAATCTCTGCCTGGGCAAAATTCAGTTAATAAAAGCAGAGGGATTTTTCAAGTCAGGAACGAACGAAGCCCTTACATGGCCCAAAATGCAAATGGCCTGGTGGTGAGGGCCAGAGAGATAGGAATTCTGACCTACAGTTATAAAAATAAACCTCCTCAGCTTTTAAAAGACAGTAGAGGAGAAAGATTTCCCCTCTAGAAAATGGTCAGTGAAATCTTCTTGTTAGAAAATGCTCGTTCCTGGAAAAAGGAAGTTGTTTGTGGAAGCAGAAGAGCACCAGGAGTGATGCCTCTGCATGGGTTGTCCAGGGAGGTTTTGGATGCCCCCAGGCCAAGTTGGATGAGGCCTTGAGCAACTTGGTCTAGTGGAAGGTGGAACTAGATGAGCTTGAAGATCCCTTCCAACCCAGCCCATCCTATGAATCTATGATGACTGAGGGAGTGTGGCACAGGAATGTAGACTGACTTCCCTGAGGATTGCAGGGACAATTCATCAAAGGCTCAGAGATGTATGTCACACCCTCCCTGCCTTTACCATGACACCTCTTTCTTTTTGATAACTTACATAAAGAAATAACTTCAAGAAATACTCCATTTGACTTTGCTTTTCCATGGAAGCAATGGCCTCAGTCTTCCAAGTCCTATGGGTAGAAATCATCTGATCCATCCACTGAGACCATTCCTGGTGGCTGTCCATCTGTCTGAGCTGTTCTTCCAAGTCTGTGGTGATAGAGAGTCTGCCATACCCTTGGTAGAGTCCCCATCCCTGGAGGTGTTCAAGAAATGTGTGGACATGGCAGGCTGGGACATGGCTTAATGGCCATGGTGGTGTTGGGTTGATGGTTGGACTGGATGATCTTAGAGGTCTCTTCCAACCAAAAGAATTCTATGATTCATCTGAAATCTAAAATCTGAAATGCAGACTGATCCTCTTGAAGGCAGAACTGGGTACCAAGGGAATTTCCCAACTTGCTAACCATGTTCTTTGATCTCCCTTTCACATTGTCACTCATCCCCTCCATTTCACACCAGTAGTATCTAATGCTTGGCTCTCACTTTTAAATACCTCAGCCCAGTTTCTTCTGGCTTTTACCAAGGTTGAGCAAGCTCTGCTAAGGCTCCAGGTGGGAAAGGCTTTACACTGAGATCACACCCTAATAAAACGTGTGGTGTCTGCTCTGGCAGAGTTTTAGTAACCTTAAAACATGAGAAAAACAAAACAAAAAAAAAAACACACAAACAAACAAACAAAAAAAAACCACAAACCAAACAAAAACAAACCCAAGCAGAAAAAAAACCAACCAAAAAACCCCAACCAAACCATCCAAACAAAAAAGATAAAATCCCCAAATCATCTTGAAGCAATTCCTTAATAACAGAGGTCTGTCTCAGATTATAAGAGAGCCCCACTGTGATTTTCCACCAACTTCTACAGAGAGGCTTGAAACAGTGAATCAGGCAGCAGTCAACAGGGACCCCCTGGGTCAGACCTAAGGTCCATCCATGCAGGACATTTTTTAACATGTAAGCCAGCATCAGATGTTTTAGAGAAAATTCCTGCAGCTGGGGGATAATCTGCCTGCCAGGACAATTTCATCCCAAATCTTTATACTTAAACACTCAACCCCAGAAGAATGATGTCTGGTAGTGTTTCCAAGTCCCCAGTTTTGTTAGCTTTAGAGTTATAGCTCTCTCTGCACTTGCTATGGATATAAAAAGTGCAATTCCTACTCGAACGCTGCTAAATCCCCAGCTTCAAAGAGGCTTGGCTTCAACAGCCTGCCCAGACTTTGTCAGTAAAGGGAAGGAAAAAGAGAAATCTTTGCAAGTGCCTTTCATATTGGAACCAGCTCCAGGAGAATAGAACACTGGGAAAGATAAAAAGTGTAGCTTCAAAAGGTCAGAGAGCAACCGTCTGAACCAGCTGCAGAAAAGTCATCTCTCACCCCAGACAATTAAGATAACTGGCAGGAGAAGAAAATGATTTTGAAGGGTACCTGCTTCTGCTGCACAAAGCCAGGTTCTGCTTGGTAAATCTGCTGACCTGGAGCTGTTTAATATCACTTTGGCAACAGATGTTGGCTACATTTGTGCAGAGGAACTCCAGGAAATGGGTGAGGTGGATGCAGAGTCATGAGCATGGGTACTTGCAAAGACTTTATAAAGTGCTGGAGCTTTCCTACAGGCAGTGGATCTCTGCCAGCTGCACAACATGAAGATCTGGCCTACTCATTAAAGGTTTCAGATCTTCAAGAAAAGAGGTAGGCATATGTTTAGTGTTGGGCTCCCTGACCTAAAAACCCAAGGAGAGAGCAGCAGATCTGAAAGCCCTCAAGAATCCCACCGGGAATACTGGGTTCAGTTTTGGGCCCTCACTCCAAGAAGGACTTTGAGGTGCTGGAGCAGGTTCAGAGAAGGGCACCAAAGCTGGGGAAGGGTCTGGAGAACAGAGCTGGTGAGGAGCAGCTGAGGGACCTGGGGTTGCTCAGCCTCGAGGAGAGACCTCATTGCTCTCCAAAACTCCCTGAAAGGAAGTTGGAGCCAGATGGGAGTTGGTCTCTTTTCCCTAGTAACAAGTGATGGGATGAGAGAAAACAATCTTAGATTGCACCAGGGCAAGGATTAGGTTGGACATTAGAAGAAACTTCTTCCCTGAAAGGGTTCCCAAAGACTGGAGCAGACTGCTCAGGGAGGTGGTGGAATCCCCATCCCTGGAGGTGTTTCAGAGAGGCAGAGCTGTGGTGCTGAGGGCCATGGTTCAGCACCAGCCTTGGCAGAGTTAGAGAATGGCTGGACTGGATGATCTGGAAGGTCTTTTGCAATCAAAACAATTCTGTGCTTATACATTTGTCCTGGTTCCTTTCATATGCCCTGTCCCAGGGACTGTGGGCTGAATCCTGGGAGAATAACCTCACTAGAATAACCTCACTCAGAATGACAACGAAGAATTGATGCCTGGATATTTACCAACACCTAGAGTTGCCATGCCCAACACACTTGGCAACTGGCAACCTTTCAATTCTTACAGGATGAGACCTGTTTAATCCATTAATCCTCCCAACATGCCGAAGCAGCCAGGGTTTATTGTCCTTGTTTTGCAGCAAGGAAGAGCCCAGGCAGCCAAGTTGGGTGTCTTGTTTTGAGCTACAGAGGATTTCTCCTTTAGCTCCGCTTACTGGTGCCAAAGATCCCACCTTCTCCCAAAAGAAAAGGCTTAACTGGAAGTCAGGTGGAAGAAGGGCTGCCTTGGGATGCCTTTAGCTGTGCCTCTCACGCAACAGTTGGTTCTCACGCTCACACCCTTGTTTCAGGCAGATTCAACTCCCTCTCCAAATAATTCCTGGATTAAAAGTGTGCCCCACAGCTCCTGATCCTGCTACAGGAGGAGTCAGACTTGCTCAGCAAAATCAACTGCACAACAACTGAGCCTTCCAGAGAAGGGTAATGAAGCTGGGGAAGGGTCTGGAGAACAGGGATAGTGAGGAGCAGCTGAGGGAATTGGGGTTGTTTAGTCTGGAAAAAGGGAGGTTACAGTGAGGTGGGGGGTGGTCTCTTCTCCCGGGTATCAGGTGATTGAACGAGAGGAAATGGCTTCAGGTTGTGCCAGGGGAGGTTTAAGTTGGAGATTAGGAAAAAATTCTTTGCTGCAAGAGTGGTCAGGGATTGGAAGAGGCTGCCCAGGGAGGTGGTGGAGTCCCCATCCCTGCAGGTCTTCAAGAAACCTGTGGCCATGGCACTTGGGGACATGGTTTAATGGCCACAGTGGTGTTAGGTTGACAGTTGGTTTTGATGATCTTGGAGGTCTCTTCCAACCCAAACAGTTCTGTGATTCTAACAAACCACCCCTGTGCTTATCACCTGTTGAGCTGAGATTGCAGGTTTACAATGTCAGCCAAAATCAATTGCCAGCCCCAAAATTAGACCACCAATTGTCAACAACTGGGTTAAATAGTAAGCCAGTGGTTCACATCTGCCTGGGAGCAGAGTCAGGCTTGAGCTGTCTCCCTGGCTGCTTGAGCTGAGCCCACATCTGCTTGTTGGGAAGGGGAATGTGGGTAGGAAAGCAAAAGCTCTGCTGGAAGTGAAATCAAGTTCTCCTCCCACTGCTCAGAGCACATAAATCTTGTAAGTTAATGGTGCCACAGAATACAGCTGACTGACTTCAGTGGGGGTTGGAGATGCACCAGGAATGTGGGGTCAAGCCCCATGGACCACTGACCTTTCAGAGGAGATGTGCAGCCTCCACCAACTCTGCTGCTCAGGGCCCAGCTCATTTCATTAGCCTCTGTCCACACACAGCACTGCTGACCCCAGCAGACCTTCTGCCTTTCTTTGTGGCTGTGAGAGCAGCAGTGGGAGGAGCTGTGCTGTTAAGAAGGCCCAAAAGTATGTGAAACTCAGGTCCTGCCCTTGGTCCTGGGGTCAGTGGTCACCGGGCACCAGGGCGGAGATGGCTCCCACCTGAGGTCAGCTCCATCCATGGGACAGAGACACCACACAGATGGGGGAGGATGAGACTTGTAGAATATGGCCCAGCAGAAGATGAGGAGAGTATCTGGGTTACACCAAGCCTGGGACAGAGAGCCACTGCCAAGCAGGGCTCACACCAGAGCGTGGCTGGTGTCCAGGCAGGTAACTCTGCCATGCTGGAGCCACCCTTCTGGTAAACGTGCTCAAGAGCATCATAAAGGCAGCCCCCCTGGAAGGCAACAGGAGCAGATGAGTTTGATGACTGGAATGCAGGGTCACCTTTTTTTATCACATTTTTGGTACTTCTGTCTATTTTCTCAAGACAGGACACAAAGGCAGTCAGAGCCACACCATAGCTACCTTCACCCAAAGATTCAGAGACTCAGAATGGTTTGGCTTGGAAGGGACACCAAAGATCATCCAGTTCCAACCCCCCTGCCATGGGCAGGGACACTTCCCACTAGCCCAGCTTGCTCAAGGCCTCATCCAGCCTGGCCTTGAACACCTCCAGAGAGGGAGCATCCACAACCTCTCTGGGCAACAGTGTCACACCACAGTGTCACTGTAAAGAATTTCTTCCAACTCTCCCCTCTAAATCTCCCCTCTTCCAACTTCACTCCATTCCCCCCCTGACCTAGCACTACAAGCCCTTATAAAAAATCCCTCCCCAGCTTTCTTGTAGCCCCTTCCAGGTACTGAAAGCAGGGACCAGCAGGTCTCCCAGCAGTCTCTTTCCTTGCTCTCACCACCATGTTCCAAGTGTTAAACTCAAGTGGACTTAAACCCATCACATTCCTCAGCCTTATTCCAAGCCCAGCTCTATCCTTGTGCTGCTCTCTGCACTGGAGCACATCCTGTCCTCTTCTGTGCAGTTCTCTCTTCATAGAATCATTAAGATTGGAAAAGACCTCTGAGGTCATCAAGTCCAACCTTCTACCCAACACTCCTGTGGTGATTAAACCATGTCCCCAAGTGCCATGTCCACGCTTGAACACCTCCAGGGATGGTGACTCCACCACCTCTCTGGGCAGCCTGTTCTGATGCCTGACCACTCTTGCAGGAAAGGAATGTTCTCTAACATGCATTTCACATTATCCTGTCCAGCAGGCTGTTCTTACCACCCCCTTGGGAGGAGAATTCCCAGCAGGACCTCTCTGCAGCAACACTGCTTTTAACCTGCCATTATAATGTCCATAATTCAGTGCCATTGTGTTCTGCATCCCCCCTCCCTTAATGTTAAACATTAACCTTGGGCCCACCGTTGACTGCTGAAGGCATCAGCTGCAGTCATATGGGAAATGTTGGGCATGGTTTGGCTTTCCAGGAGATGAAGCCACACAGAGGTCCATGCTCTGCTGTCTTGGGGAAGGGCAGAAAATGTCTGTGCAGAGCCAGTTTTAAAATCAGCTTTTAAATTGGAATTCTGCAACTTCTGCTTCCAAAGGCTGGTTGAGTAAAGCACTAAACCTTTTCCACAGAGATTTCCTTGATGATCAACCTTGTTAGCTCCAAGGACCTATTCTTTGGGAGCCCTCATTGTGTGGGAAGAAGAAAGAAAGGAAAAAAAAATGAGTTCTTGGCAGTAAAGACTCTCCTTCTGTTCAGGTTTGAATAAAGAAAGGGTCACTGCTCCTGAAGGCTTCTCCTTTTCTTAGACCACATAAATGGAAGAGCAACACACAGCCCAGAAGCTGAATAGCTCAGGTTCTGATCAACACACCAAAGCTTCTGCAGCACATGAGCCTTCTGCACGCTGTCCCACACACAGTGTGCTGTGGACAAGTTACCCCTGCCCAGGATTCAGTGTGCAGCCTCTGGGCTTCCTGTTGCATCATCCCCTAGCAGCTCTCTGAGGGGATGAGCTGAAAAGCTGAGAATGTTTTGAACTTCTTGTAGCCTGCAAATAGAAGGCTGGCAGTAGGATCTCGTAGGTACCAACAAAGGGTGGCTACCAGGAGGATGGAGACTCAGTTTTTACAAGCAGTCCCATAGAAAAGTGCTGATGGGGACAAGTTACTGCTGGGGAGATTCCCATTGGACTGCAGAAGAAAAACATTTCCCCATGAGAACAGTTGGACATGGGAATCATCTCCCAAGGGAAGCAGTGGAGTCCCCTATACTGGATAGTTTTAAGATGATGCTGGGCCAGCTCATTTCAACCACACCATCACCTAGAAAGGTTGAGCAGATGATCCTTGCAGTCCCTTCCAACCTGGAATTCTGGGATTCTGTACTAGAAAGTAAGAATCTTAAAAACTATCTCCTTTTCCTTTGTCTTCAAAGGCCCTGGCAGTTCTTCCCCTCCCTTGTCTCTTCTCACCCCAACTCACCATCAAAATCCCTCCTCCCAATTCAGCCTCCTTTCACTTCTCAGTGTTCTGAAGCACATAGCATGCATGAAAGCAAGACAGATCTCACTGAGCCATCTCCCTCTGCTTCCTGAAAGAGGAACAGACTGCTCAGGGAGGTGGTGGAGTCACCATCCCTGGAGGTGCCATGGACATGACCGTTCAGGGCATGGTTTAGTGGGCATGGTGGTGTTAGGTTGGTCTTTGGACTCCATGATCTTAGAAGGCATCTCCAATTGAAAGAATGCTATGATTTCAAGTGCTGGGGCTGACTGCTGTACACAAGCCCAGGTCTCCACTCCTCTCTTCTGTGAGGACAGGGATGACATCTGCACACCAAAGCTGTCTCCTTTCCTTTGCATGCTCTGCAGGACAGCTTCAGTTCAGCCATGTTCTGCCTTGTCTGTTCTCTTCCATCTTGCCACCTTTATACCACAGTGAAGGGCTTTTTGTTGTTGGAGAAAACTGAAGCTAACAGGCATTGAATGTGATGGCCTTCAGTAGGTCATCTGTACCTCTCCTGGTCCTCATTAGGTAATGGCTGCTGCGTGCTGCTCTCTCTCTCATACTTTGCTGTATTTATAGCCCTTTCTCCCTGTCTCCAAACACTCCTCAGTGGTTGTAATTCATTTAGCACACAACCTTTCTGCCCTACATGCTTATTTTACTCCTTGATCTCATCCTCAGTAATGTGACCTCATTCTCCTTTTTAAAATGTTTCTCCTGGGACTCCTCATCCTACCCTCTGGCTATGCAGAGTGAGTAGAGGTGGATCTTCTACTGTGAGTGATGTTAGCCTGGCTCAACTGCTTACTGTTTCCTGCTGTAGATCCTCACCTTTGCCCATGCTGAGCAAACCTATCAAGATGTGGGACCTCACTCAAAGAGCAAGTCTTCATCAACCACACAGCATTTCAGTTGCTCCCAATCCTTCCAGCATCCCCAGGCAGGGGGTATGACCCACATCAAGGACATGCCAGGTGAAATCCTCTTATCTGCACCCCATGGCTAGAGGACCATGGCAGTGGGGTTGGAACTAGATGGCCCTTAATGTCCCTTCCAACCCAAACCAGTCTGTGATTCCATGATAATTCTTTAAATACAGGTAGACTCCAAGGAGCTTCCCAAAGCCAGGCTGGAGCTGGGGTAGGAGATCAGCTGGGCTGGTTTATTTTTCAGCCCACAGCTGATCCAGGCCTTTCTTGCTGCCTATCCCAGCCTGTGTGACCTTGGCTGAATCAGCCTGTCTCCACCAGCTCCCATATCATGTTGTGTGATTGCAACCTAAATTCAGCAAACAGCCCTAATTAACTCTGCTCCCGTTTATTTGACTCACCAAAGATAGGTGGTGACCCAGGTAGCAAATCTCCTCGCTGCACAGGAGCTCCAGGGATCAGTTCAGCTCCAAATGTGTCCTGGAGAGAGCCCAAGGTATCCAGTTCCGTGGGGAAAACACATATTGGGTGTCACATGAAAGCCCCAGCAGCTCTGCAACAAATGCTGGGAGAGCTGGAGCTGCTGGAAGAGCCAGAGAGGGCTGGAGCTGCTGGTGCTCTTCAGCCTGCTCCAGAGTAGTAACAGCTGGGCTGAAATAGTTCCTCTCAGCCTGGGTCCTGCTCTGACTCAGCCCAACCACAGAACACACCACGGCCACCCCTACTGAGACACTGACACATCACAGCCATGCAAGGGTCTTCTTCCAGTGTTTCCAGTTTGCTGTATAATGGGAGGCAAATGTGCCTTGTTTCCTGGCTGCTGCAGGAGGCT